>NW_026653687.1:0-11419 GCF_009828535.3 Hylobates moloch | reverse complement strand
ATAGAAGCATTCTGTGAAACTTCTTTCCCTTCTGTGCATTCAACTAATGGAGTTGAACCTTACTTTTGATTCAGGAGTTCTGAAACACTCTTTCTGTAGAAACTGCAAATGGAAATTCTGAGCGCTATGGGGCGTATAGTGGAAAAAAGAACATCTTCAAATAAAAAGTACACAGAAGCATTCTGTGAAACTTCTCTCTGTTCTGGGCATTCAACTAAGAGATTTGAAACTTACTTTTGATTGAACAGTTCTGAAACACTCTTTCTGTAGAAAATGCAAGTGGACACTAAGAGCACAAAAGGGCCTATAGTGAAAAAAGGAATATCTTCAAATAAAAACTACAGAGAAGCAGTCTGTGAAACTGCTTTCGGTTCTGTGCATTCAACTAAAAGAGTTGAAGCTGGCTTTTGATTGAGCAGTTCTGAAACTCTCTTTCTGTAGAAACTGCAAGTGGACATTCGGAGCACTAAGGGGCCTATAGTGGAAAAAGGAATATTTTCCAATAAAAACAACACAGAAGCATTCTGTGAAACTTCTTTCTGTTCTGTGCATTCAACTGAGAGTGTTGAAGCATACTTTTGATTGAGCAGTTCTGAAACACTCTTTCTGTAGAAACTGCAAGTTGTCATTCGGAGCGCTAAGGGGCATTTAGTGAATAAAGAAATATCTTCAAATAAAAACTACACAGAAGCATTCTGTGAAACTGCTTTCTCTTCTGTGCATTCAACTAAGAGAGTTGAACCTTACTTTTGATTCAGCAGTTCTGAAACCCTCTTTCTGTGGAAACTGCAAGTGGACATTTGGAGTGCTAAGGGGCCTATAGTGGAGAAAGGAATATATTCAAATAAAAACTACAGAGAAGCATTCTGTGAGACTCCTTTCTCTTCTGTGCATTCAACTAACAGAGTTGAAGCTTGCTTTTGATTGAGCAGTTCTGAAACTCTCTTTCTGTAGAAACTGAAAGTGGACATTGCGAGCGCTAAGGGGCCTATAGTGGAAAAAGGAACGTCTTCCAATAAAAACAACACAGAAGCATTCTGTGAAACTTCTTTCTGTTCTGTGCATTCAACTAAGAGAATTGAACCTTACATTTGATTGAGCATTTCTGAAACACTCTTTCTGTAGAAACTGCAAGTGGACATTCGGAGCGCTATGAGGCCTACAGAGGAAAAAGAATTATCTTCAAGTAAAAACTACACAGAAGCAATCTGTGAAACTTCTTTCTGTTCTGTGCATTCAACAAACAGAGTTGAAGGTTACTTTTGATTGAGCAGTTCCGAAACACTCCTTCTGTAGAAACTGCAAGTGGACATTCAGAACACTAAAGGGCCTATATTGGAAAAAGGATTATCTTCAAATAGAAACTACACAGAAGCATTCTGTGAAACCTTTTTTGTTCTGTGCATTCAACTAAGAGATTTGAATCTTAATTTTGATTCAGCAGTTCTGAAACTCTCTGTCTTTAGAAACTGCAAGTGGACATTCAGAGCACTAAGGGGCCTATAGTGGAAAAAGGAATATCTTCCAATAAAAACTACACAGAAGCACTCTGTGAAACTTCTTTCTATTCTGTGCATTCAACTAGGAGAGTTGAACCTTACTTTTGATTGAGGAGTTCTGAAACACTCTTTCTGTAGAAACTGCAAGTGGACATTCAGAGCGCTATGGGGCCTTCTGAGGAAAAATAAATATATCCAAGTAAAAACTACACAGAAGAATTCTGTGAAAATTGTTTCTGTTCTGTGCATTCAACTAACAGAGTTGAAGGTTACTATTGATTGAGCAGTTCCGAAACCCATTTTCTGTAGAAACTGCAATTGGACAGAGCACTAAAGGGCCTACACTGGAAAAAGGAATATCATCCAATAAAAACTACACAGAAGCATTATGTGAAACTGCTTTCTGTTCTGTGCATTCAACTAACAGATTGGAAACTTACTTTTGATTGAGCAGTTCTGAAACACTCTTTCTGTAGAAACTGCAAGTGGACATTCAGAGCACTAAGGGGCCTATAGTGGAAAAAGGAACATTTTCCAATAAAAACAAGAGAGAAGCATTCTGTGAAACTTCTTTCTGTTCTGTTCATTCAACTAAGAGTGTTGAAACTTACTTTTGTTTGAGCAGTTCTGAAACACTCTTTCTGTAGAAACTGCAAGGGGACATTCGGAGCGCTAAGGGGCCTATAGTGGAAAAAGGAATATCTTCAAATAAAAACTAGACAGAAGCATTCTGTGAAACTTCTTTTGGTTCTGTGCATTCAACTAACAGAGTTGAAGCTTGCTTTTGATTGAGCAGTTCTGAAACTCTCTTTCTGTAGAAACTGCAGGTGGACATTCGGAGCGCTAAGGGGCCTATAGTGGAAAAAGGGGTATCTTCTAATAAAAACAACACAGAAGCATTCTGCGAAACTTCTTTCTGTTCTGTGCATTCAAATAAGAGAGTTGAACTTATTTATTGATTGAGCAGTTCGAAACACTCTGTCTGTGGAAACTGCAAGTGGACATTGAGATGCTAAGGGGCCTATATTGGAAAAAGGAATATCTACAAATAAAACCTACACAGAAGCATTCTGTGAAACTTCTACCTGTTCTGTGCATTCAGCTAGCAGAGTTGAAGCTTACTTTTGATTGAGCAGTTCTGAAACTCTCTTTCTTTAGAAACTGCTGGTGGACATTCTGAGCACTAAGGAGCGTATAATGGAAAAAGGAACATCTTCCAATGAAAACTATATAGAAGCATTCTGTGAAATTTCTTTCTCTTCTGTGGATTCAACTAACAGAGTTCAACCTTCCTTTTGATTGAGGAGTTCTGAAACACTCTTTCTGTAGAAACTGCAAGTGGACATTCTGAGCGCTAAGGGGCCTATAGTGGAAAAAGGTACATCTTCAAATAAAAAGTACGCAGAGGCATTCTGTGAAACTTCTTTCTGTTCTGTGCATTCAACTAACAGAGTTGAAGCTTGCTTTTGATTGATCAGTTCTGAAAATCTCTTTCTGCAGAAACTGCAAGTGGACATTCAGAGCAATAACGGGCCTATAGTGGAAAAGGTACATCTTCCAATAAAAACAACACAGAAGCATTCTGTGAAACTTCTTTCTGTTCTGTGAGTTCAAATAACAGGGTTGAACCTAACTATTTATTCAGCAGATAGGAAACACTCTTTCTGTAGAAACTGCAAGTGGACATTTTGAACCCAACGGGGCCTATAGTGGAAAAAGGAATATCTACAAATAAAAACTACACAGAAGCATTCTGTGAAACTTCTTTCTGTTCTGTGCTTTCAACTGAGAGTGTTGAAGCTTACTTTTCATTGAGCAGTTCTGAAACTCCCTTTCTGTAGAAACTGCAAGTGGAAATTCGGAGCGCTACGGGGCCTATATTGGAAAAAGGAATATCTTCAAATAAAAACGACAGAGAAGCATTATGTGAAACATCTTTCAGTACTGTGCGTTCAACTAACAGACTTGAAGCCTGCCTTTGATTGAGCAGTTCTGAAACTCTCTTTCTGTAGAAACTGCAGGTGGACATTCAGAGCACTAAGGGGACTATGGTGGAAAAGGGAACATCTTCCAATAAAAACTACACAGGAGCACTCAGTGAAAGTTCTTTCTATTCTGTGCATTCAACTAAAGGGGTGGAAATTTTCTTTTCATTGAGGAGTTCTGAAACACACTTTCTGTAGAAACTGCAAGTGGACATTCGGAGTGTTATGGGGCCTAAAGTGGAAAAAGGTATATCTTCAAGTAAGTAGTACACAGAAGCATTCTGTGAAACTTCTTTCTGTTCTTTGCATTCAACTAACAGAGTTGAAGCTTACTTTTGATTGAGCAGTTCTGAAACCCTCTTTCTGTGGAAACTGCAAGTGGACATTCAGAGCACTAAAGGGCCTGTAGTGGAAAAAGGAATATCTTCAAATAAAAACTACACAGAAGCATTCTGTGAAACTTGTTTCTGTTATGTCCATTCAACTAAAAGAGTTGAACCTAACTATTGATTGAACAGTTTGGAAACACTCTTTCTGTAGAAACTGCAAGTGGACATTCCGAGCGCTAAGGGGCCTATAGTGGAAAAAGCAGTATCCTCTAATAAAAGCAACACAGAAGCATTCTGTGAAACTTCAATCTGTTCTGTGCATTCAAATAACAGAGTTGAAGCTTACTTTTGATTGAGCAGTTCTGAAACTCATTCTTTAGAAACTGCAGGTGGACATTCAGAGCGCTAAGGAGCCTATAATGGAAAAAGGAACATCTTCCAGTGAAAACTACATAGAAGCATTCTGTGAAACTTCTTTCTTTTCTGTGCATTCAACTAAGAGATTTCAATCTTACTTTTGATTCAGCAGTTCTGAAACTCTCTTTCTGTAGAAACTGCAAGTGGATATTCAGAGCACTAAAGGGCCTATAGTGGAAAAAGGAACATCATCCAATAAAAACTACGCAGAAGCACTCTGTGAAACTTCTTTCTCTTCCGTGCATTCAACTAAGAGAGTTCAACCTTACTTTTGATTGAGGAGGTCTGAAACACTCTTTCTGTAGAAACTGCAAGTGGACATTCCGAGCGCTATGGGGCCTACAGAGGAAAAAGAAATATCTTCAATTAAAAACTACACAGAAGCATTCTGTGAAACTTCTTTCTATTCTGTGCATTCAACTAACAGAGTTGAAGGGTACTTTTGATTGAGCAGTTCCGAAACCCTCCTTCTGTAGAAACTGCAAGTGGACATTCAGAACACTAAAGGGCCTATAGTGGAAAAAGGAATATCTTCAAATAAAAACTACACAGAAGCATTCTGTGAAACTTCTTTCTGTTCTGTGCATTCAGCTAACAGAGTTGAATCTTCCTTTTGATTGAGCAGTTCTGAAAGACTCTTTCTGCAGAAACTGCAAGTGGACACTAAGAGCGCTAAGGGGCCTATAGTGGAAAAAGGGCTATCTTCCAATAAAAACAACACAGAAGCATTCTGTGAAACTTCTTTCTGTTCTGGGCATTCAAATAACAGAGTTGAACCTAACTATTGATTGAGCAATTCGGAAACATTCTTTCTGTAGAAACTGAAATTGGACATTCAGAGCGCTAAGGGGCCTATAGTGGAAAATGAATATCTACAAATAAAAACTACACAGAAGCATTCTGTGAAAGTTCTATCTGTTCTGTGCATTCAACTAAAAGAGGTGAAGCTTACTTTTGATTGAGCAGTTCTGAAAGTGTCTTTCTTTAGAAACTGCAGGAGGACATTCGGCGCGCTAAGGAGCCTATAATGGAAAAAGGAATATCTTCCAATGAAAACTACATAGAAGCATTCTGTGAAACTTCTTTCTCTTCTGCGCATTCAACTAACAGGGTTGAACCTTACTTTTGATTGAGCAGTTCTGAAACACTCTTTCTGTAGAAACTGCAAGTGGACATTCTGAGCGCTAAGGGGCCTATAGTGGATAAAGAATATCTTCAAATAAAAACTACAGAGATGCATTCTGTGAAACTCCTTTCAGTTCTGTGCATTCAACTAACAGAGTTGAAGCTTGCTTTGGATTGAGCATTTCTGAAACTCTCTTTCTGTAGAAACTGCAAGTGGACATGCAGAGCGCTAAGGGAGCTATAGTGGAAAAAGGAATATCTTCCAATAAAAACAACACAGAAGCATTCTGTGAAACTTCTTTCTGTTCTGTGCATTCAACTAAGAGAGTTGAACCTTACTTTTGATTGAGTAGTTCTGAAACACTCTTTCTGTAGAAACTGCAAGTGGACATTCGGAGCGCTAAGGGGCCTATTGTGGAAAAAGGAACATATTGCATTAAAAACTACACAGAAGCACTCTGTGAAACTTCTTTATCTTCTGTGCATTCAACTAACATAATTGAACATTACCTTTGATCGAGGAGTTCTGAAACACCCTTTCTGTAGAAACTGCAAGTGGATATTCGGAGCGCAAAGGGGCCTATAGTGGAAAAAGCAATATCTTCAAATAAAAACTACACAGAAGCATTCCGTGAAACTTCTTTCTGTTCTCTGTAAAAAACTAACAGAATTGAACCTTAGTTTTGATTGAGCAGTTCTGAAACCCTTTCTGTGTAAACTGGAAGTGGACGTTCGGAGCGCTAAGGGGCCTATAGTGGAAAAAGGAACATCTTCAAATAAAAAGTACACAGAAGCATTCTGTGAAACATCTTTCTGTTCTGGCCATTCAACTAACAGATTTGAAACTTACTTTTGATTGAGCAGTTATGAAACACTCTTTCTGTGGAAATTGCAAGTGGAAATTCGGAGCGCTAAGGGGCTAATAGTGAAAAAAGGAATATCTTCAAATAAAAACTACAGAGAAGCATTCTGTGTAACTCCTTTCAGTTCTGTGCATTCAACTAACAGAGTTGAAGCTTGATTTTGATTGAGCAGTTCTGAAACTCTCTTTCTGTAGAAACTGCAAGTGGACATTCGGAGCACTAAGGGGCCTATAGTGGAAAAAGGAACATCTTCCAAAAAAAACAACACAGAAGCATTCTGTGAATCTCCTTTCTGTTCTGTGCATTCAATTAAGAGTGTTGATGATTACTTTTGTTTGAGCAATTCTGAAACACTCTTTCTGTAGAAACTGCAAGTGGACATTCGGGGCGCTAAGGGGCCTATCGTGGAAAAAGTGATATCTTGAAATAAAAACTACACAGAAGCATTCTGTGAAACTTCTTTCTGTTCCATGCATGCAGCTAACAGAGTTGAATCTTCCTTTAGATTGAGCAGTTTTGAAACACTCTTTCTTTAGAAACTGCAAGTGGACATTCGGCGCGCTAAGGGGCCTATAGTGGAAAAAGGGGTATCTTCTAATAAAAACAACACAGGAGCATTCTGTGAAACTTCCTTCTGTTCTGTGAATTGAAATAACAGAGTTGAACCTAACTATTGATTCAGCATTTAGGAAACACTCTTTCTGTAGAAACTGCAAGTGGACATTCTGAGCGCAAAGGGGCCTATAGTGGAAAAAGAAATATCTTCATTTAAAAACTACACAGAAGCATTGTGTGAAACTTGTTTCTGTTCTGTGCATTCAACTAAGAGAGTTGAAGCTTACTTTTGATTGAGCAGTTCTGAAACTCTCTTTCTTTAGAAACTGCAGGTGGACATTCGGAGCGGTAAGGAACCTATAATGGAAAAAGGAAAATCTTCCAATGAAAAATACATAAAAGCATTCTGTGAAAATTCTTTCTGCTCTGTGCATTCTACTAACAGATTTGAAAGTTACTTTTGATTGAGCAGTACTGAAACACTCTTTCTGGAGAAACTGCAAGTGGAAATCCTGAGCGCTGAGTGTCCTATAGTGGAAAAAGGAGTATCTTCAAATAAAAACTACACAGAAGCATTCCGTGAAACTTCTTTCTGTTCTGGGTAAAAAAGTAACAGAGTTGAAACTTAGTTTTGATTGAGCAGTTCTGAAACACTCTTTCTGTAGAAACTGCATGTGGATATTCGGAGCGCTAAGGGGCCTCTACTGGAAAAAGAAATATGTTCAAATAAAAACTACACAGAAGCATTCTGTGAAACCTCTTTCTGTTCTGTGCATTCAACTAACAGAGTTGAAGCTGACTTTTTATTGAGCAATTCTGAAACACCCTCTCTGTAGAGACTGCATGTGGACATTCGGAGCGCTAAGAGGCCTTCAGTAGAAAAAGGAATATCTTCAAATATAAACTACAAAGAAGCATTCTGTGCAACTTCTTTCTGTTCTGTGCATTCCACTGACTGAGTTGAACCTCACTTTTTATTGAGCAGTTCTGAAACACTCTTTCTGTATATACTGCAAGTGGGCAATCGGAGCTCTAAGGGGCCTATAGTGAAAAAAGGAATACCTTCAAATAAAAACTCCACAGAAGAATCCTGCGAAACTTTTTTCTGCTCTCTGTATTCAACTAAAAAGGGTTGAACTTTTCTTTTGATTGAGCATTTTTGAAACAGTCCGTAGAAATTACAAGTGGACATTCGGTGGGCTAAGTGGCCTATAGTGGAAATAGAAATATCTTCAAAAAAATACACAGAAACATTCTGTGAAACTTCTTTCTGTTCCGTGCATTCAACTAACAGATTTGAACGTTATTTTTGATTGAGCAGTTCTGAAACACTCTTTCTGTAGAAACTGCAAGTGGACATTCAGAGCCCTAAGGGGCCTAATGTGGAAAAGGCAATATCTTCAAATTAAAACTACACAGAAGCTTTCTCTGAAACATCTTTATGTTCTGTGCATTCAACTGACAGAGTTGAAATTTACTTTTGATTGAGCAGTTCTGAAATACTATTTCTGTTGAAACTGCAAGTGGATATTTGGGCCGCTAAAGCGCCTAACGGGGAAAAAGCAGTATCTTCAAATGAAAACTACACAGAAGCATTGTGTGAAACTTCCTTCTTTTCTGTGCATTCAACTAACAGAGTTGAACTTTACTTTTAATTGAGCTGTTCTCAAACACTCTTTCTGTAGAAACTGCAAGTGGATATTCAGAGTGCTAAGTAGCCTATAGTGGAAAATGTAATATCTTCAAATAAAAACTACACAGAAGCATTCTGTGAAACTTCTTTCTGTTCTGGTCATTCGTGTAACAGAGTTGAACCTTACTTTTGATTGAGGAGTTCTGAAACACTGTTTCTGTAGAAACTGGAATTGGATATTCGTAGAACTAAGGGGCCTATAGAGGAAAAAGGAGTATCTTCTAATAAAAACTATACAGAAACATTCTGTGAAACTTCTTTCTGTTCTGTGCATTCTACTAACCGAGTTGAAGCTTACTTTTGATTGAGGAGTTCTGAAACACTCTTTCTGTAGAAAGTGCAAGTGGACAATCGGAGCGCTAAGGGGCCTATAGTGGATAGAGGAATATCTTCAAATAAAAACTACACAGAAGCATTCTGCGAAAGTTCTTTCTGTTCTGTGCATTCAACTAACCGATTTGAACCTTAGTTTTGATTGAGCAGTTCTGAAACTCTCTTTCTGTAGAAACTGCAAGTTGACATTCGGAGCGCTAAGGGGCCTATAGTGGAAAAAGGAATATCTTCAAATAAAAACTACACAGAAGCCTTCTGTGAAACTTCTTTCCCTTCAGGGAATTCAACTAACAGAGTTAAACCTTACTTTTGAGTGAGCAGTTCTGAAACACTCTTTCTGTAGAAATTGCAAGTGGACATTCTGATCGCTTAGAGGCCTATAGTGGAAAAAGGAATATCTTCAAAGAAAACTACACAGAAACATTCTGCGAATCTTCTTTCTCTTCTGTGAATTCAACTAACAGAGTTGAAGATTACTTTTGATTGAGCAGTTCTGAAACGCTCTTTCTGGAGAAACTGCATGTGGACATTCTGACCGCTAAGCAGCCTATAGTGGGAAAAGGATTATCTTCAAATAAACAGTACACAGAAGCATTTTGCAAAACTTCTTTCTGTTCTGTGCATTCAACTAACTGAGTTGAACCTTACTTTTGATTGAGCAGTTCTGAAACACTCTTTCTATAGAAACTGCCTGTGGACATTAGGAGAGCTAAGGGGCCATCGTGTAAAAGGAATATCTTCAAATTAAAACTACACAGAATTATTCTGTGAAACTTCTTTCTGTTCTGTGCACTCAACTAACAGTGTTGAAACATATTTTTGATTCAGCAGTTCTGAAAGAATCTTTCTGTGCAAACCGCAAGTAGACAATCTGTGCGCTAAGGGGCCTGTAGTGGAAAAAGGAATATCTTCAAATAAAAACTACACAGAAGCATTCTGTGAAACTTTTTTCTGTTCTCTGCTTTCAACTAACAGAGTTCAACCTTACTTTTGAGTGAGCAGTTCTGAAACACTCTTTCTGTAGAAACTGCAAGTGGACATTCGGAGCGCTTAGGGGCTTATAGAGGAAAAAGGAAAATCTTCAAATAAAAACTACACAGAAGCATTCGGCGAATCTTCTTTCTCTTCTATGAATTCAACTAACAGAGTTGAAGCATACTTTTGATTGAGCAGTACTGAAACCCTCTTTCTGGAGAAACTGCAAGTGGATATTCTGAGCGCTAAGGGTCCTATAGTGGAAAAAGGAATATCTTCAAATAAAAACTAAACAGAAGCATTCTGTGAATCTTCTGTCTGTTCGGCGCATTCAACTAACAGAGTTGAAGCATACTTTTGATTGAGTAGTTCTGAAACTCTCTGTAGAAACTGCATGTGGACATTCGGAGGGCTAAGGGGCCTATAGTGGGAAAAGGAATGTCTTCAAATAAAAACTACAAAGAAGCATTCTGTGAATCTACTTTATGTTTTGTGCATTCAACTAAAAGAATTGAAACGTACTTTTGATTGAGCAGTTCTGAAACACTCTTTCTGTAGAAACTGCATGTGGACATTAGGAGCGCTAAATGGCCTATAGTGTAAAAGGAATATCTTCAAATTAAAACTACACAGAAGCATTCTGTTAGACTTGTTTCTGTTCTGTGATTTCAAGAAACAGAGGTGAACCATACTTTTGATTGAGCAGTTCTGAAACACTCTTTCCGTAGAAACTGCAAGTGAATATTCGTAGAATTAAGGGGCCTATAGAGGAAAAAGGAGTATCTTCTAATAAAATCTATACAGAAGCATTCTGCGAAACTTCTTTCTGTTCTGTGCATTCAACTAACCGAGTTGAAGCTTACTTTTGATTGAGAAGTTCTGAAACATTCTTTTTGTACAAACTGCAAGTGGACATTCAGAGCGCTTAGGGGCTTATAGTGGAAAAAGGAATATCTTCAAATAAAAACTACACAGAAGCATTCGGCGAAACTTCTTTCTCTTCTATGAATTCAACTAACAGAGTTGAAGCATACTTTTGATTGAGCAGTACTGAAACACTCTTTCTGGAGAAACTGCAAGTGGACATTCTGAGCGCTAAGGGGCCTATAGTGGAAAAAGAAATATCTTCAAATAAAAACTACACAGAAACATTCTGCGAATCTTCTTTCTCTTCTGTGAATTCAACTAAAAGAGTTGAAGATTACTTTTGATTGAGCAGTTCTGAAACTCTCTTTCTGGAGAAATTGCATGTGGACACTCTGACCAGTAAGTGGACTATAGTGGAAAAAGGACTATCTTCAAATAAAAACTACGCAGAAGCCTTCTGTGAATCTTCTTTCTGTTCGGTGCATTCATCTAACAGAGTTCAAGCATACTTTTCATTGAGTAGTTCTGAAACTCTCTGTAGAACTTGCATGTGGACTTTCGGAGGGCTAAGGGGCCTATAGTGGGAAAAGGAATGTCTTCAAATAAAAACTAAAAAGAAGCATTCTGTGAATCTACTTTATGTTCTGTGCATTCAAGTAAAAGAATTGAAACTTACTTTTGATTGAGCAGTTCTGAAACACTCTTTCTGTAGAAACTGCAAGTGGATATTCGGAGCGCTAAGGGGCCTATACTGGAAAAAGAAATATGTTCAAATAAA
>NW_026653686.1:0-11419 GCF_009828535.3 Hylobates moloch | reverse complement strand
ATAGAAGCATTCTGTGAAACTTCTTTCCCTTCTGTGCATTCAACTAACGGAGTTGAACCTTACTTTTGATTCAGGAGTTCTGAAACACTCTTTCTGTAGAAACTGCAAATGGAAATTCTGAGCGCTATGGGGCGTATAGTGGAAAAAAGAACATCTTCAAATAAAAAGTACACAGAAGCATTCTGTGAAACTTCTCTCTGTTCTGGGCATTCAACTAAGAGATTTGAAACTTACTTTTGATTGAACAGTTCTGAAACACTCTTTCTGTAGAAAATGCAAGTGGACACTAAGAGCAAAAAAGGGCCTATAGTGAAAAAAGGAATATCTTCAAATAAAAACTACAGAGAAGCAGTCTGTGAAACTGCTTTCGGTTCTGTGCATTCAACTAAAAGAGTTGAAGCTGGCTTTTGATTGAGCAGTTCTGAAACTCTCTTTCCGTAGAAACTGCAAGTGGACATTCGGAGCACTAAGGGGCCTATAGTGGAAAAAGGAATATTTTCCAATAAAAACAACACAGAAGCATTCTGTGAAACTTCTTTCTGTTCTGTGCATTCAACTGAGAGTGTTGAAGCATACTTTTGATTGAGCAGTTCTGAAACACTCTTTCTGTAGAAACTGCAAGTTGTCATTCGGAGCGCTAAGGGGCATTTAGTGAATAAAGAAATATCTTCAAATAAAAACTACACAGAAGCATTCTGTGAAACTGCTTTCTCTTCTGTGCATTCAACTAAGAGAGTTGAACCTTACTTTTGATTCAGCAGTTCTGAAACCCTCTTTCTGTGGAAACTGCAAGTGGACATTTGGAGTGCTAAGGGGCCTATAGTGGAGAAAGGAATATATTCAAATAAAAACTACAGAGAAGCATTCTGTGAAACTCCTTTCTCTTCTGTGCATTCAACTAACAGAGTTGAAGCTTGCTTTTGATTGAGCAGTTCTGAAACTCTCTTTCTGTAGAAACTGAAAGTGGACATTCCGAGGGCTAAGGGGCCTATAGTGGAAAAAGGAACGTCTTCCAATAAAAACAACACAGAAGCATTCTGTGAAACTTCTTACTGTTCTGTGCATTCAACTAAGAGAGTTGAACCTTACATTTGATTGAGCATTTCTGAAACACTCTTTCTGTAGAAACTGCAAGTGGACATTCGGAGCGCTATGGGGCCTACAGAGGAAGAAGAATTATCTTCAAGTAAAAACTACACAGAAGCAATCTGTGAAACTTCTTTCTGTTCTGTGCATTCAACAAACAGAGTTGAAGGTTACTTTTGATTGAGCAGTTCCGAAACACTCCTTCTGTAGAAACTGCAAGTGGACATTCAGAACACTAAAGGGCCTATATTGGAAAAAGGATTATCTTCAAATATAAACTACACAGAAGCATTCTGTGAAACCTTTTTTGTTCTGTGCATTCAACTAAGAGATTTGAATCTTACTTTTGATTCAGCAGTTCTGAAACTCTCTGTCTTTAGAAACTGCAAGTGGACATTCAGAGCACTAAGGGGCCTATAGTGGAAAAAGGAATATCTTCCAATAAAAACTACACAGAAGCACTCTGTGAAACTTCTTTCTATTCTGTGCATTCAACTAGGAGAGTTGAACCTTACTTTTGATTGAGGAGTTCTGAAACACTCTTTCTGTAGAAACTGCAAGTGGACATTCAGAGCGCTATGGGGCCTTCTGAGGAAAAATAAATATATCCAAGTAAAAACTACACAGAAGAATTCTGTGAAAATTGTTTCTGTTCTGTGCATTCAACTAACAGAGTTGAAGGTTACTATTGATTGAGCAGTTCCGAAACCCACTTTCTGTAGAAACTGCAATTGGACAGAGCACTAAAGGGCCTACACTGGAAAAAGGAATATCATCCAATAAAAACTACACAGAAGCATTATGTGAAACTGCTTTCTGTTCTGTGCATTCAACTAACAGATTGGAAACTTACTTTTGATTGAGCAGTTCTGAAACACTCTTTCTGTAGAAACTGCAAGTGGACATTCGGAGCACTAAGGGGCCTATAGTGGAAAAAGGAACATTTTCCAATAAAAACAAGAGAGAAGCATTCTGTGAAACTTCTTTCTGTTCTGTTCATTCAACTAAGAGTGTTGAAACTTACTTTTGTTTGAGCAGTTCTGAAACACTCTTTCTGTAGAAACTGCAAGTGGACATTCGGAGCGCTAAGGGGCCTATAGTGGAAAAAGGAATATCTTCAAATAAAAACTAGACAGAAGCATTCTGTGAAACTTCTTTTGGTTCTGTGCATTCAACTAACAGAGTTGAAGCTTGCTTTTGATTGAGCAGTTCTGAAACTCTCTTTCTGTAGAAACTGCAGGTGGACATTCGGAGCGCTAAGGGGCCTATAGTGGAAAAAGGGGTATCTTCTAATAAAAACAACACAGAAGCATTCTGCGAAACTTCTTTCTGTTCTGTGCATTCAAATAAGAGAGTTGAACTTATTTATTGATTGAGCAGTTCGAAACACTCTGTCTGTGGAAACTGCAAGTGGACATTGAGATGCTAAGGGGCCTATATTGGAAAAAGGAATATCTACAAATAAAACCTACACAGAAGCATTCTGTGAAACTTCTACCTGTTCTGTGCATTCAGCTAGCAGAGTTGAAGCTTACTTTTGATTGAGCAGTTCTGAAACTCTCTTTCTTTAGAAACTGCTGGTGGACATTCTGAGCACTAAGGAGCGTATAATGGAAAAAGGAACATCTTCCAATGAAAACTATATAGAAGCATTCTGTGAAATTTCTTTCTCTTCTGTGGATTCAACTAACAGAGTTCAACCTTCCTTTTGATTGAGGAGTTCTGAAACACTCTTTCTGTAGAAACTGCAAGTGGACATTCTGAGCGCTAAGGGGCCTATAGTGGAAAAAGGTACATCTTCAAATAAAAAGTACGCAGAGGCATTCTGTGAAACTTCTTTCTGTTCTGCGCATTCAACTAACAGAGTTGAAGCTTGCTTTTGATTGATCAGTTCTGAAAATCTCTTTCTGCAGAAACTGCAAGTGGACATTCAGAGCAATAACGGGCCTATAGTGGAAAAGGTACATCTTCCAATAAAAACAACACAGAAGCATTCTGTGAAACTTCTTTCTGTTCTGTGAGTTCAAATAACAGGGTTGAACCTAACTATTTATTCAGCAGATAGGAAACACTCTTTCTGTAGAAACTGCAAGTGGGCATTTTGAACCCAACGGGGCCTATAGTGGAAAAAGGAATATCTACAAATAAAAACTACACAGAAGCATTCTGTGAAACTTCTTTCTGTTCTGTGCTTTCAACTGAGAGTGTTGAAGCTTACTTTTCATTGAGCAGTTCTGAAACTCCCTTTCTGTAGAAACAGCAAGTGGAAATTCGGAGCGCTACGGGGCCTATATTGGAAAAAGGAATATCTTCAAATAAAAACGACAGAGAAGCATTATGTGAAACATCTTTCAGTACTGTGCGTTCAACTAACAGACTTGAAGCCTGCCTTTGATTGAGCAGTTCTGAAACTCTCTTTCTGTAGAAACTGCAGGTGGACATTCAGAGCACTAAGGGGACTATGGTGGAAAAGGGAACATCTTCCAATAAAAACTACACAGAAGCACTCAGTGAAAGTTCTTTCTATTCTGTGCATTCAACTAAAGGGGTGGAAATTTTCTTTTCATTGAGGAGTTCTGAAACACACTTTCTGTAGAAACTGCAAGTGGACATTCGGAGTGTTATGGGGCCTAAAGTGGAAAAAGGTATATCTTCAAGTAAGTAGTACACAGAAGCATTCTGTGAAACTTCTTTCTGTTCTTTGCATTCAACTAACAGAGTTGA
This sequence comes from Hylobates moloch, assembly GCF_009828535.3. Taxonomy (NCBI): domain Eukaryota; kingdom Metazoa; phylum Chordata; class Mammalia; order Primates; family Hylobatidae; genus Hylobates; species Hylobates moloch. The sequence goes on along the minus strand of NW_026653686.1, from coordinate 7,609 downwards.
AGCTTACTTTTGATTGAGCAGTTCTGAAACCCTCTTTCTGTGGAAACTGCAAGTGGACATTCAGAGCACTAAAGGGCCTGTAGTGGAAAAAGGAATATCTTCAAATAAAAACTACACAGAAGCATTCTGTGAAACTTGTTTCTGTTATGTCCATTCAACTAAAAGAGTTGAACCTAACTATTGATTGAACAGTTCGGAAACACTCTTTCTGTAGAAACTGCAAGTGGACATTCCGAGCGCTAAGGGGCCTATAGTGGAAAAAGCAGTATCCTCTAATAAAAGCAACACAGAAGCATTCTGTGAAACTTCAATCTGTTCTGTGCATTCAAATAACAGAGTTGAAGCTTACTTTTGATTGAGCAGTTCTGAAACTCATTCTTTAGAAACTGCAGGTGGACATTCAGAGCGCTAAGGAGCCTATAATGTAAAAAGGAACATCTTCCAGTGAAAACTACATAGAAGCATTCTGTGAAACTTCTTTCTTTTCTGTGCATTCAACTAAGAGATTTCAATCTTACTTTTGATTCAGCAGTTCTGAAACTCTCTTTCTGTAGAAACTGTAAGTGGATATTCAGAGCACTAAAGGGCCTATAGTGGAAAAAGGAACATCATCCAATAAAAACTACGCAGAAGCACTCTGTGAAACTTCTTTCTCTTCCGTGCATTCAACTAAGAGAGTTCAACCTTACTTTTGATTGAGGAGGTCTGAAACACTCTTTCTGTAGAAACTGCAAGTGGACATTCCGAGCGCTATGGGGCCTACAGAGGAAAAAGAAATATCTTCAATTAAAAACTACACAGAAGCATTCTGTGAAACTTCTTTCTGTTCTGTGCATTCAACTAACAGAGTTGAAGGGTACTTTTGATTGAGCAGTTCCGAAACCCTCCTTCTGTAGAAACTGCAAGTGGACATTGAGAACACTAAAGGGCCTATAGTGGAAAAAGGAATATCTTCAAATAAAAACTACACAGAAGCATTCTGTGAAACTTCTTTCTGTTCTGTGCATTCAGCTAACAGAGTTGAATCTTCCTTTTGATTGAGCAGTTCTGAAAGACTCTTTCTGCAGAAACTGCAAGTGGACACTAGGAGCGCTAAGGGGCCTATAGTGGAAAAAGGGCTATGTTCCAATAAAAACAACACAGAAGCATTCTGTGAAACTTCTTTCTGTTCTGGGCATTCAAATAACAGAGTTGAACCTAACTATTGATTGAGCAATTCGGAAACATTCTTTCTGTAGAAACTGAAATTGGACATTCAGAGCGCTAAGGGGCCTATAGTGGAAAATGAATATCTACAAATAAAAACTACACAGAAGCATTCTGTGAAAGTTCTATCTGTTCTGTGCATTCAACTAAAAGAGGTGAAGCTTACTTTTGATTGAGCAGTTCTGAAAGTGTCTTTCTTTAGAAACTGCAGGAGGACATTCGGCGCGCTAAGGAGCCTATAATGGAAAAAGGAATATCTTCCAATGAAAACTACATAGAAGCATTCTGTGAAACTTCTTTCTCTTCTGCGCATTCAACTAACAGGGTTGAACCTTACTTTTGATTGAGCAGTTCTGAAACACTCTTTCTGTAGAAACTGCAAGTGGACATTCTGAGCGCTAAGGGGCCTATAGTGGATAAAGAATATCTTCAAATAAAAACTACAGAGAAGCATTCTGTGAAGCTCCTTTCAGTTCTGTGCATTCAACTAACAGAGTTGAAGCTTGCTTTGGATTGAGCATTTCTGAAACTCTCTTTCTGTAGAAACTGCAAGTGGACATGCAGAGCGCTAAGGGGGCTATAGTGGAAAAAGGAATATCTTCCAATAAAAACAACACAGAAGCATTCTGTGAAACTTCTTTCTGTTCTGTGCATTCAACTAAGAGAGTTGAACCTTACTTTTGATTGAGTAGTTCTGAAACACTCTTTCTGTAGAAACTGCAAGTGGACATTCGGAGCGCTAAGGGGCCTATTGTGGAAAAAGGAACATATTGCATTAAAAACGACACAGAAGCACTCTGTGAAACTTCTTTATCTTCTGTGCATTCAACTAACATAATTGAACATTACCTTTGATCGAGGAGTTCTGAAACACCCTTTCTGTAGAAACTGCAAGTGGATATTCGGAGCGCAAAGGGGCCTATAGTGGAAAAAGCAATATCTTCAAATAAAAACTACACAGAAGCATTCCGTGAAACTTCTTTCTGTTCTCTGTAAAAACCTAACAGAATTGAACCTTAGTTTTGATTGAGCAGTTCTGAAACCCTTTCTGTGTAAACTGCAAGTGGACGTTCGGAGCGCTAAGGGGCCTATAGTGGAAAAAGGAACATCTTCAAATAAAAAGTACACAGAAGCATTCTGTGAAACATCTTTCTGTTCTGGCCATTCAACTAACAGATTTGAAACTTACTTTTCATTGACCAGTTATGAAACACTCTTTCTGTGGAAATTGCAAGTGGAAATTCGGAGCGCTAAGGGGCTAATAGTGAAAAAAGGAATATCTTCAAATAAAAACTACAGAGAAGCATTCTGTGTAACTCCTTTCAGTTCTGTGCATTCAACTAACAGAGTTGAAGCTTGATTTTGATTGAGCAGTTCTGAAACTCTCTTTCTGTAGAAACTGCAAGTGGACATTCGGAGCACTAAGGGGCCTATAGTGGAAAAAGGAACATCTTCCAAAAAAAACAACACAGAAGCATTCTGTGAATCTCCTTTCTGTTCTGTGCATTCAATTAAGAGTGTTGATGATTACTTTTGATTGAGCAATTCTGAAACACTCTTTCTGTAGAAACTGCAAGTGGACATTCGGGGCGCTAAGGGGCCTATCGTGGAAAAAGTGATATCTTGAAATAAAAACTACACAGAAGCATTCTGTGAAACTTCTTTCTGTTCCATGCATGCAGCTAACAGAGTTGAATCTTCCTTTAGATTGAGCAGTTTTGAAACACTCTTTCTTTAGAAACTGCAAGTGGACATTCGGCGCGCTAAGGGGCCTATAGTGGAAAAAGGGGTATCTTCTAATAAAAACAACACAGGAGCATTCTGTGAAACTTCCTTCTGTTCTGTGAATTGAAATAACAGAGTTGAACCTAACTATTGATTCAGCATTTAGGAAACACTCTTTCTGTAGAAACTGCAAGTGGACATTCTGAGCGCAAAGGGGCCTATAGTGGAAAAAGAAATATCTTCATTTAAAAACTACACAGAAGCATTGTGTGAAACTTGTATCTGTTCTGTGCATTCAACTAAGAGAGTTGAAGCTTACTTTTGATTGAGCAGTTCTGAAACTCTCTTTCTTTAGAAACTGCAGGTGGACATTCGGAGCGGTAAGGAACCTATAATGGAAAAAGGAAAATCTTCCAATGAAAAATACATAAAAGCATTTTGTGAAAATTCTTTCTGCTCTGTGCATTCTACTAACAGATTTGAAAGTTACTTTTGATTGAGCAGTACTGAAACACTCTTTCTGGAGAAACTGCAAGTGGAAATCCTGAGCGCTGAGTGTCCTATAGTGGAAAAAGGAGTATCTTCAAATAAAAACTACACAGAAGCATTCCGTGAAACTTCTTTCTGTTCTGGGTAAAAAAGTAACAGAGTTGAAACTTAGTTTTGATTGAGCAGTTCTGAAACACTCTTTCTGTAGAAACTGCATGTGGATATTCAGAGCGCTAAGGGGCCTCTACTGGAAAAAGAAATATGTTCAAATAAAAACTACACAGAAGCATTCTGTGAAACCTCTTTCTGTTCTGTGCATTCAACTAACAGAGTTGAAGCTGACTTTTTATTGAGCAATTCTGAAACACCCTCTCTGTAGAGACTGCATGTGGACATTCGGAGCGCTAAGAGGCCTTCAGTAGAAAAAGGAATATCTTCAAATATAAACTACAAAGAAGCATTCTTTGCAACTTCTTTCTGTTCTGTGCATTCCACTGACTGAGTTGAACCTCACTTTTTATTGAGCAGTTCTGAAACACTCTTTCTGTATATACTGCAAGTGGGCAATCGGAGCTCTAAGGGGCCTATAGTGAAAAAAGGAATACCTTCAAATAAAAACTCCACAGAAGAATCCTGCGAAACTTTTTTCTGCTCTGTGTATTCTACTAAAAAGGGTTGAACTTTTCTTTTGATTGAGCATTTTTGAAACAGTCTGTAGAAATTACAAGTGGACATTCGGTGGGCTAAGTGGCCTATAGTGGAAATAGAAATATCTTCAAAAAAATACACAGAAACATTCTGTGAAACTTCTTTCTGTTCCGTGCATTCAACTAACAGATTTGAACATTATTTTTGATTGAGCAGTTCTGAAACACTCTTTCTGTAGAAACTGCAAGTGGACATTCAGAGCCCTAAGGGGCCTAATGTGGAAAAGGCAATATCTTCAAATTAAAACTACACAGAAGCTTTCTCTGAAACATCTTTATGTTCTGTGCATTCAACTGACAGAGTTGAAATTTACTTTTGATTGAGCAGTTCTGAAATACTATTTCTGTTGAAACTGCAAGTGGATATTTGGGCCGCTAAAGCGCCTAACGGGGAAAAAGCAGTATCTTCAAATGAAAACTACACAGAAGCATTGTGTGAAACTTCCTTCTTTTCTGTGCATTCAACTAACAGAGTTGAACTTTACTTTTAATTGAGCTGTTCTCAAACACTCTTTCTGTAGAAACTGCAAGTGGATATTCAGAGTGCTAAGTAGCCTATAGTGGAAAATGTAATATCTTCAAATAAAAACTACACAGAAGCATTCTGTGAAACTTCTTTCTGTTCTGGTCATTCGTGTAACAGAGTTGAACCTTACTTTTGATTGAGGAGTTCTGAAACACTGTTTCTGTAGAAACTGGAATTGGATATTCGTAGAACTAAGGGGCCTATAGAGGAAAAAGGAGTATCTTCTAATAAAAACTATACAGAAACATTCTGTGAAACTTCTTTCTGTTCTGTGCATTCTACTAACCGAGTTGAAGCTCACTTTTGATTGAGGAGTTCTGAAACACTCTTTCTGTAGAAAGTGCAAGTGGACAATCGGAGCGCTAAGGGGCCTATAGTGGATAGAGGAATATCTTCAAATAAAAACTACACAGAAGCATTCTGCGAAAGTTCTTTCTGTTCTGTGCATTCAACTAACCAATTTGAACCTTAGTTTTGATTGAGCAGTTCTGAAACTCTCTTTCTGTAGAAACTGCAAGTTGACATTCGGAGCGCTAAGGGGCCTATAGTGGAAAAAGGAATATCTTCAAATAAAAACTACACAGAAGCCTTCTGTGAAACTTCTTTCCCTTCAGGGAATTCAACTAACAGAGTTAAACCTTACTTTTGAGTGAGCAGTTCTGAAACACTCTTTCTGTAGAAATTGCAAGTGGACATTCTGATCGCTTAGAGGCCTATAGTGGAAAAAGGAATATCTTCAAAGAAAACTACACAGAAACATTCTGCGAATCTTCTTTCTCTTCTGTGAATTCAACTAACAGAGTTGAAGATTACTTTTGATTGAGCAGTTCTGAAACGCTCTTTCTGGAGAAACTGCATGTGGACATTCTGACCGCTAAGCAGCCTATAGTGGGAAAAGGATTATCTTCAAATAAACAGTACACAGAAGCATTTTGCAAAACTTCTTTCTGTTCTGTGCATTCAACTAACTGAGTTGAACCTTACTTTTGATTGAGCAGTTCTGAAACACTCTTTCTATAGAAACTGCCTGTGGACATTAGGAGAGCTAAGGGGCCATCGTGTAAAAGGAATATCTTCAAATTAAAACTACACAGAATTATTCTGTGAAACTTCTTTCTGTTCTGTGCACTCAACTAACAGTGTTGAAACATATTTTTGATTCAGCACTTCTGAAAGAATCTTTCTGTGCAAACCGCAAGTAGACAATCTGTGCGCTAAGGGGCCTGTAGTGGAAAAAGGAATATCTTCAAATAAAAACTACACAGAAGCATTCTGTGAAACTTTTTTCTGTTCTCTGCTTTCAACTAACAGAGTTCAACCTTACTTTTGAGTGAGCAGTTCTGAAACACTCTTTCTGTAGAAACTGCAAGTGGACATTCGGAGCGCTTAGGGGCTTATAGAGGAAAAAGGAAAATCTTCAAATAAAAACTACACAGAAGCATTCGGTGAATCTTCTTTCTCTTCTATGAATTCAACTAACAGAGTTGAAGCATACTTTTGATTGAGCAGTACTGAAACCCTCTTTCTGGAGAAACTGCAAGTGGATATTCTGAGCGCTAAGGGTCCTATAGTGGAAAAAGGAATATCTTCAAATAAAAACTAAACAGAAGCATTCTGTGAATCTTCTGTCTGTTCGGCGCATTCAACTAACAGAGTTGAAGCATACTTTTGATTGAGTAGTTCTGAAACTCTCTGTAGAAACTGCATGTGGACATTCGGAGGGCTAAGGGGCCTATAGTGGGAAAAGGAATGTCTTCAAATAAAAACTACAAAGAAGCATTCTGTGAATCTACTTTATGTTTTGTGCATTCAACTAAAAGAATTGAAACGTACTTTTGATTGAGCAGTTCTGAAACACTCTTTCTGTAGAAACTGCATGTGGACATTAGGAGCGCTAAATGGCCTATAGTGTAAAAGGAATATCTTCAAATTAAAACTACGCAGAAGCATTCTGTTAGACTTGTTTCTGTTCTGTGATTTCAAGAAACAGAGGTGAACCATACTTTTGATTGAGCAGTTCTGAAACACTCTTTCCGTAGAAACTGCAAGTGAATATTCGTAGAATTAAGGGGCCTATAGAGGAAAAAGGAGTATCTTCTAATAAAATCTATACAGAAGCATTCTGCGAAACTTCTTTCTGTTCTGTGCATTCAACTAACCGAGTTGAAGCTTACTTTTGATTGAGAAGTTCTGAAACATTCTTTTTGTACAAACTGCAAGTGGACATTCAGAGCGCTTAGGGGCTTATAGTGGAAAAAGGAATATCTTCAAATAAAAACTACACAGAAGCATTCGGCGAAACTTCTTTCTCTTCTATGAATTCAACTAACAGAGTTGAAGCATACTTTTGATTGAGCAGTACTGAAACACTCTTTCTGGAGAAACTGCAAGTGGACATTCTGAGCGCTAAGGGGCCTATAGTGGAAAAAGAAATATCTTCAAATAAAAACTACACAGAAACATTCTGCGAATCTTCTTTCTCTTCTGTGAATTCAACTAAAAGAGTTGAAGATTACTTTTGATTGAGCAGTTCTGAAACTCTCTTTCTGGAGAAATTGCATGTGGACACTCTGACCAGTAAGTGGACTATAGTGGAAAAAGGACTATCTTCAAATAAAAACTACGCAGAAGCCTTCTGTGAATCTTCTTTCTGTTCGGTGCATTCATCTAACAGAGTTGAAGCATACTTTTCATTGAGTAGTTCTGAAACTCTCTGTAGAACTTGCATGTGGACTTTCGGAGGGCTAAGGGGCCTATAGTGGGAAAAGGAATGTCTTCAAATAAAAACTACAAAGAAGCATTCTGTGAACCTACTTTATGTTCTGTGCATTCAACTAAAAGAATTGAAACTTACTTTTGATTGAGCAGTTCTGAAACACTCTTTCTGTAGAAACTGCAAGTGGATATTCGGAGCGCTAAGGGGCCTATACTGGAAAAAGAAATATGTTCAAATAAA
>NW_026653685.1:0-11419 GCF_009828535.3 Hylobates moloch | reverse complement strand
AGCTAAAGTGCATGCTAGAAACTAATGTTGTGTGATTAGGTAATTGGTAACTGGGGAGCAATATTAAAATCGCTAAAAAGTCATCATAAAAAACAGAGAGAGATCGAGTAGCGAAGGGTAGTCACATATAACCCATAACACACTCTGTAAATGCATCTAAATTTCTGCTTTCCCCACAAAAGTATTGTTAGTGCCATGCCTACTTAAGTTTAGCTCTTAAGGACATGTTGTTCTAGTCAAAGAGTATATTATGTGTAGAATTACTCTGAAGCATTATTTGAGCTCTTTCTGCAGTATGTGTGCAATTTGGTGATACTTCTTTGTATTCCCGTCTTTCCTCTGCTCATATTAATTTAGTAACATTTTCATTTCGTCATCTTACTCTCACCAATAGGCTGTATCATATCTCAAATACTTCTTTGCCACATTTTTAATTTCTGCTTTTGTTTACAAGTACTATATAATGATACTAACAAAGAACAATCGAAGGGACCAAACTTACACAGTTAATGGCTGTTCAAGAGGAGGTCACTGTCACTATCCTTTGTTCTTCCATGGCCAAAGTCCATTGTTTCCACTTAGACAATTTAGATATTTTGATTTCTCTCTTCTTTCTTTGAAAGTATAGTCTTAATTAAGAGAAAGAAAATGTCTAATCTCACCATTTGATAAAATATAATGAAATCCTAAAATAAATAATATACATCTCATATTTTATGGTACTTGAATAGTGTTTCTGATTTTAACATAAGCTAACACATTGTACATTTTGTACAATGCATTAACACAATTTTGCACAACACATTTTATACAGTGCATGTTGTACAATGCAATAACATAATTTTCTTTTGTGTTATTCCTTTGTACAAAAATGCAATAACACAAAAGAAAGTGTACATACTAATGGAAGTAAGCCATGTATTACTCAATCTGTCTAAGGGGTTAAGTCTCTTTGTTTTCACTCACACTGAATGAAGCATTGCCAAGAGAAATAGACGTAACTGTTATAAAACATCAGAAAACTACAATTTTTAATATATAATGAACTGTTTTTAATGTCTGAATGTCATGTCTTTTATACTTTAGGGTTTTTTTTTTTTTTTTAAGGAAACACACTGTCAGCAGAGAACTGTCATGTCCTAGTGTTTTATCGATAGCACTGGTGAAAGTACCACCTGACTATCAGGACCTACTGTTCTATCTGTAGCACTGGTGAAAGCTCCACCTGCTTACTTCAGGCTTATGAGAGCTTCTGTCCTTTCAGAGTGGTGGCTGGTGCCAGAAGAAGAAGAAATATCATGCCCTCTGAGAGTAGAGAGCAGCTGGTGTAGTTGTCCTGGTGTTTATGGGATCTAATTAAGGCATAAAGGCACATTTGGAACTGGTTGGGGATATAATGTAATGCTTCTTACATTTATCTTTATAATCTACTTTCCCAGCAAGTACTATCCTGCTGTTCATACTATATTCAGGAAATGCAGATGAAAAAAAAAAAAAAAAAAAGCTCTGTTACCACAGTGGCTGAGAGAATGGAATCCATGTCCTAGTTAGTTAAACTAATTTTTTTTAATCAAATGGAAAATAAATACACTGAGGAATTTGTTCTTTTTTTATTTTGAAAAATGAAAGACATTTTCGTAAGAATTAGCCAGGGGGAGTATGACTGGAAAGCAGTCAACACCAAGTTTAAGGAATTGCTACCAGAAATTTTCATTAGATGGTATTTAAATTCAAATGTTTATTTTGATGACATCTTCTTGTTTGGCAGAATTTTATACCAGAACCTTAATAAAATGAAATAAGTAAAGTATCAGCATGGCAAAACTAAGGTCATTATGGTGACTATAAAAATACTTTCCTACAGAAATCAGGTCTCAGGCAGCTTTTGCAAGTCACAGAAATTATTCCTAAGTGTTGGGTTGTCTACTTTTCTATACTCTCCCTTTTCCCATTATTTCTTATTATTTTTCCTGAAACATTTTGGGGTCTATTGTCCACCCTCTCAATGAACATCAGCATTGTGACTCTCATACGGTATTCACACCTGCTTTATTCATTTATTAAATGGTTAATTCAGGAGACACAACCATGGCCCACAGATTTGGGAAGACACTGGAAATATAAAAATGTCCAGTTGACAGAGCAGAGTGAACTTTTCCTCCAAAAACATACGAATTCTGTGTAAATGAAAACTATTCAATATTAATAATGGAACTCAAAAAAAGCACTTGTGGGATACAAAGCAAGATCACAAAGCTCATGCAGTAAGCTAGAGCTGAAGCCAAGGTGGGCTTACTGTTTTCCAACACAGATTTATACCGTGCAGGGTGAGATCATGAGTTCTGATTCCTAACTAAGGGTGCAAGATGAGGCTCTCATAACTTAAAAGGCACAAAACCTCCATATAAACTCAGAAACTGTGAGACATGATCTCATTATTCTCCTGGAAAATGGCATTGGCAACATTCCTTCTGCATATCACTCAGAGGTGGTGGGGGAGGGAGTGGCCTGTCAGCAATTGGAACACAAGCTTACCCACATGCAACTCAATTAGAATTTTTTCTTTATAGATGGGCATCTACTGCATTGAAAGTAAATTTGGCCTCCTCTCAGAGGTAAAATTGAAATGCATGTGTGTACTAGCATCCAAAATGCAGAGTGCTCCCAGAAAAGACAGTGCCTACTAGAAATAATCATAGCATCAGAAATCACTAAAAGTTACCATAATGAAGTAAACATCCATGAAAAAGCCAATACATACACTAAAGATAATCCAACTTGAATTCATAATAGTATTTGATAATGTGTTATCAAATAACATTATCAAATAATGTTTTTAATTTTCATACCAATATTTTAATCTTCTCCCAATTTTCTATTTAAAAATATATAGACTCTTAATTCTCATTCTTAAACATATCTATCCCATGGATTGCATGCAACTTCCCTTACAGAAATGGTGTCAAATTCTGGAATTTTATGAAAGGTTTATATTTGCTGGCTTACTCATTTCCTCAACAAATATTTATTGAGAGCTATGTTGTATCAAGCACTGTGCAACATTCTAAAGATACAACATTTAAAAAGGCAACATTAATGTGGCTAAAGAGGTAAGTGGAGCCTATGAGGCAAGGAGGCAGGTCAACAAGTAGTGATAATTCAGCAAGATAAATAAATGGCATAAACAAACAGCACAGTATACAATGATCTTGTGGTAGCCTCACTTATACAATCTGGGAGAGGCACTGAGCTTATCGTGGTCAAATTTTTGAATTTAATGTGTTAAAAAATCTTATAACAAAAAAAATTAAGAATTTTCCTGAATAGAAGTCACTGGTCAAATTGGCCTCAAATGTCTGTTCTATAAACAAAACTCCAGAATATTTGGCAATGTCTAAAGAATTCTTGGTAAAAAATATGGCATGACCCAAAATTTCGTACACCTAAATTTTCAAACTCATGGAAAATTAGTGGAAGGACAACTTTACATATACCAGAGCTTAAACGGTATAAACCATGCTACCCCATGAAAAAAAAAGCTAATAAAAAGCACATTACAGTTGAACTAGAGATTAACTAAAATAATAAATAGAAAGTTTGGGTTATAAAAAGATGTGATTCAAAATAAAACATAGTTCACAAACAAAAAGGACACACACACACACACACACATGCTGCATATAGTTGTGGGTGTCTGTAATCCCAGCTATTTGGGAGGCTGAAATGGGACACACGAGCATTTGAACCCAGGGGTTCAAGCCTGCAGTGAGCTATGATGATGCCAATGCAATCCAGTGTGGACAATAGAGTGAGACACTGTCTCAAAAAAAAAAAAAAAAAAGAGAGAGATAGAGAGAAAAATGATAACTGTCTGAAGTGAAGGATGCCCTATTATTTATTATTTGTTTATTTTTATATTTATTTTTGAGTTGAAGACTCATTCTGTCACCCAGGCTAGGGTACATGGTGCAATCTCATCTCACTGTAGACTCAGCCTCCCGGGTTCAAACAATTCTCATGCCTCAGCCTCCCAAGTTAGGATACTACAGGCATGCACTACCATGTCCAGGTAATTTTCATATTTTTGGTAGAGACAGGGTTTCCTGGTGTTGGCCAGGCTGGTCTTGAAATCCTAGCCTAAAGTGATCTGACTTTCTGGGCCTACAAAAGTGCTGGGTTACAAGCTTGAACCACAGCTACTGACCTTTGTTTATTTTGTAGAGTGGCAAATGACTTCATACTAGTTTATTTTGTAGAGTGGCAAATGACTTCATACTAAAGATTTTGCCATGAAGACTGGTTTATTCACCATTTGAGACCTGGGAAATATGTACTTGTTTTATTTTGCACTTTATATTCTCTAACTGGTCTGTTTATATTAAACACGTACAACTGTACGTGTGTGTTGCTGCATGACTATCAACATAAAATTCTTACTTACAAATTTCCTTGTACATTAGGAAAGTAGAGACACAGAAGAAAGTTATCTGAGACAATATTTAATACCAAAATGTAAGAAATCACGTAAGTGTGCACATAAAAGGGCCAATAGAAAAAAGGGCACCCATAGTCGATACCATTAATACTAATGTTAAATTTAAATTACTTACATTAAATTACATAGAAATGCAGTAAAAGTATACGGACACTCACGGTAGTAAAAATGACCAAATTTTACTTAATTTTACGTTGAAATGTAGAAGCTAATGTAGTAGATTTCTTTACTTTAAATTGTATATAGTATAAACAAGCAAGTTCAGCCTTGTTACTGGAAATGGGAATAATGCTGAGATAAGTAAATTCTAACAGGTCAGAAAATAAAACAAAGCTGAGAAGGTTAAAATCCACCATCTTAATCCATCATGCTGAGGGGAGAAGAATTGAAAAGCCATCTCCTGACTTAATGGAAATCAATATTTCTGCCAAAGTCTGGGTACAGCTATAAAGGGTCACAAAAATTATTGTCTCTGAATGACTTCTGCTTTCTTATGCAATGAGAAACTTTATGTTCTAAACTTATAAACAGAGTATTTGCTGTTTGAAATGTTATCAGTGAAGAGAAAACTTAGCACTTTTGCCCAGCTGATTTATGTCACTTTCCACAGAGGAAAAACTGATTTCCAGTCTAGGTGCATAGCTTCAAATAACAAAGATTTGCACTCAAAATTCCACACAAATGTCAACTTGTGAGCTACAAGTGTTCTCTCACAGTATAAACACGATGTTTTGGCCTTTCATACATTGGTGTAGTTTACCTTGAACCTACTTAAACTCTGCTGTGTTTAAATATCGGTTCACCACCTTTCCCATAAATCCTACAGTACCTAGTTTTATTACTTTAGTTGCCACACAGGCATGGTCTACCTTACTCTACCAAGTCAATGCAATTTTATCAGACTATAGGTTTGTCCTATGCAGCCATAGACCAGCTGGATTAAGTCAAAGAATTTCTCTGTCTAGCTGTTTTCCCCATAGTAAATGCAACCAGCAAAAATGTCTAATATGCTTAGAATTCCCAGAAATAAAACACATTTTCTGATTTGGCAAAATTGATTACTGTAAGTGACACTCATTTGAGAGAAGTGCCATTTTTTAAGTGACTGATATAAAAATGGTAATATCCATAATAATTTGTATTCTATTTTGTTTTAAAATATTCCTTTTTTTTTTTTTTTTTTTTGCCAGGCAAGGTTGCTTATGCCTGTAATCCCAGCACTGTGGGAAGCTGAGGCTGGTGTATCCCAAATGAGACCAGCCTGGCCAACATGGCAAAAGCCCATCTTCACTAAAAATACAAAACCTTTGCCAGGTCTGGTGGCTTATGCCTGTAGTCCCAGCTACTCAGGAGGCAGGAGAATTGCCTCCAGGAGGTGGAAGTTGCAGACAGCCAATATCATGCCATTGCACTCCAGTGTGGGCCAGAGAACCAGACTCTGCTTCAAAAAAATAAAATACAATAAAATAAATGTGGATTTTTTGGAAAACATAATAAGCCAGTTTTTATGTTATTTCCAAAATTTTTATCTGTATCTATTCTTTTGACACAGAAAGGAGTGTATAGACAAGCTTGTACAAATGTTTCAACTATATTTGAATTTTATTTGCACAACTGTCTGAATAATTTTAACACCCTAGATTAAAGTTAGAACATGCATATTTTACCCTTTGGTCTGGTTTTTTGATTATTTTAAGTCTGAGCATAATAACTCCCTAAAAAGTTTTCTGTAGGGCCTGGTTTCTCCTAACATTATTTTCTTGGCTGTATTTTATCTAAGTTCATTATGCAAACAGAATTTGTGCTGTGTCTTCAAAAATGACTTCTGAAAACCTTCCATGGTCCCTGTTATGCCACTAACTGTAATAGGGTAATTGGGACCATATTTACCCTCCCAGGTTAAATAAGTATAAAAGTAGACAGAGATATGAAACAAATATTTTTATAGATTCAATTACAGGCAGCACTAAACAATCATTTCTTGGGAAAGATGAACAAAGACAGTGTAAGGATGAACCCTGCTTATCACTAGGCCATAACTTAGAGGCTGTTACTAGACTGAGAAGACTAAAATCCGAGTTCGTCTATACCAAGAAAACTAGAATTTGTAGAGCGAAATGTCCGAAAAAAAAAAGAAGACTTACATAAAAAGAAAACCCAGAGAGGCAGAGTTCTTGCAGGTCTTCTGCTGGCTGTTAATCTGCATATCCATGTGAGATAATTATGTGAAGTTTAGAAGAAAGCATAGGAACAAAACTATTCTCTGTACATGCATCTACAATGCTAATTGGGCAGAGTACTTTGACTTTGTTTCTGGGCAAGAAACATAGCATGATCTTCCTATTATTTCTTTAGTTATACTCAGTGTCTGAAATGTATGAGAGTGCCTTAATGGCTTAGGTTGTAGTTATTTTAAGAGCCTGGGATGAGACTTTGCTGGGGTTTGGTGTGCTGTTCAGGACTGTACTCAGGCTCCTGGGTAGCATCAGAAGACAGCGGGCTGTGGCAGCTGCACTGGGCAGGTAAGTTCTAGCGGTCCCAGGCAGCATGGAAGGGCCCCACTATGGTGGCTGTGGGCTAGGTGGGTAAGTCTTTAGTCCTCCATGTGGTACATGTGGGTGACTATAGTGGCAGTAGCAGCTATGGTTCTGGGTTGTGGGTCCTGACATGACACTCACTGGTGTCTGGTTGTCTTGCTGCTGAGGGGTTGGGAGGAGTTGGTGGCTCAGTGGCATCAACCACAGGCAGGTATTTCCCATGCCCTATGGATCACACATTTTTGTTCCCTATGTTTTGGAGCAGCCTCTCAAATATGCTGGAATGCCTGTTCCCTGGGGTATAGCATGCTGCATAATTTCCATTACTATGGACCCAGCCACGATGCTGTATCCAGCTGACTTCATGACACTGAAGTCTCTGGATGGACAAGAGGGCATGTCAGCAAGGACCCAGGATATGGAGATGCAGGGGATATTGGAGCCCTGGGCAAAATGCTCTCTGATGTAGGTTTTAGACAGCCTTTTGCCCAATATCACCCTCAATATTGGGCCATGTACCAGCAGTGTGGGCCTCTGTGGGCATGGGGTCTTGTGTGAGTTCCCTCTCTGGGACAATGTAGTTGTGTGGACGTCAGGCAGGTCTCTGTATTAGGCTTAGAACCTGTCCTCAAAGGGCCAAAGGGATTCTCTGCATCTAGGATTGCAAATATGGTCTTTCTTTCTCCCACAGTGGAGAATTCCTTTTGGTTTTGAGCCAATTCCAGCTGACCGCATTGGTGCCTCTCTATACTGCTGCCATTGCCAGTTTTCATGCTTCAGAAAGTCAGTCACTTCCCTGCTGAATTCCAGCATTCTCCCAAAGATGTTCGATTCATTGCATAGTTATCTATTTGTTATTTTGTACCTTCCTTGTGGAGGATGTTAGGGTGAGTCTTGAGTGACTCTAGCAGTCATCTTTATCCTTTTGTTGTTGTTGTTTATTTTATTTTATTATTTATTTATTTATTTATTAAGATGGAGTCTTGCTCTGTCACCCAGGCTGGAGTGCATTGGTGCAATCTCAGCCCACTGCCACCTCCACCTTCTGGGTTCAAATGGTTCTTCTCTCTCAGCCTCCCAAGTAGCTGGGATTACAGGCCCCTCCCACCAAGCCAGGCTAATTTTTTGGTATTTTTAGTAGAGATGGGGTTTCACATACTGGCCAGGCTGGTCTCAAACTCCTCACCTCAGTTGATCCACCTGCCTCGCCCTCCCAAAGTGCTGGGATTACAGGCGTGACTCACCATGCCCGGCTTTTTATTTTTTATTTGTTTAAAAATATATGTCAATTATTTTTCTCTCCTTTCACCTTTGTCTTCTCCTTATAGTACTCCATACATTATCACCCTGCTTCAAAATGTTCCATAAGTTCCTTAGGCTGTCTTCATGATTCCTTATTTTCCTCTTTCAGTTTTATCCTCCAGTTTGATTATTTTCAAACACTTGGCTTAATTTTGCTTATCCTTTGTTCTGCTTGAACCAGTTTACTGTTCAGCCCCTGTATTTAATTTTTGACTCAGGTTCCTGTATTTTTTACTTCTCTGACTTCTGTTTGATACCTTGAGCTATTTTCTACCACTCTGTTAAACTTCTCAGTTTATAAATGTCTTACTCTCCTGACTTCTGTTAATACCTTAGTACTTTTTGTTTTGATTACCCTGTCAGGGACATTACACACTTTCATTTTATCAGATTCCGATTCTGTTGATTTCTTTTGTTCTTTACCTCAGAACATATTTTCCTCTCCACTGCACTCCCTCACTGCCCTGCTCTCCCATACCCACTACAACCAGCCCCATTTTTCTTGACTATGAGTTGGTATCTGTAAATTCGTGAAGACAACCATTTTTCTCTGTTTCCCTTAACTCATTCTATGTAGGAAATTTCATTTCCTTATCAGTGCAACCAGAGATTCCAGGTGCTTCTCAATTCTGTGATTGTCCAACCCACTGTCTTTCTTCTTATGCGCCTCTGGATTGTATGGTGTGCAAAATCATAATATTCCCTTGACATGGGCAAGATAGTGGCCAGCCCCATGATATGCAGCTAAAAGGTTTTGGGATTAGATGCATATTGCTTGTGGAGAAGCTTAGATTCACAGTTTATGTCTAACTAGTTCTGCCCTATGCCAAGAATAGTGTCCATGACTGATACCTGTGCTCACTCTGCTCACTCTGAATCTGGATACCTGTGCTCATTATGCTCACTCTGAATCTGGACAGATGGCCGCTGAATATTTACAACTTTGACAGTCTTGTTCTCTGTGACATAGGAGACTCAGAATACAAAGTCCCATTCACTTACAGAAGTAGATAATTTAGGACAAGTCCCTTAGGTATAGGCTGTAAAATTTGTGACACATGATGTTTGCAGAAGCTACTTCCAGGGAGGGTCTACAGACCTTGATTTCTCACCAGAGCAAGCCAGGGAGAAGGTATTGCAGACTGCCTGCTTTCTCATTCTGCATTGCCAAAGTCACACAAGTTTTTTTCAGGAAGAATCTGCAAGTCAGATTTCTTGCTGTGGCAAGGCAGAGAAGAAGCCAACAAGGCCTGAGAGGTGTTCACTGTCACATTTATACTTTACTGATGTCCAGGGAGAATAGCAGGTGGGATTTGTTGCTAGAACAAACCTGTGAAGCAAGCATGCTATGTCTGGTGACAGAAGGAAAGTGCTGTCTCTCTTCCATTCAAGATTTCAGAGATCTAACTCCCTGATTTTCTCTAGTGAGGGATGGCAGAAATTTGCTATTAGAGCAAGCCAGGGAAATGAGTGTGGGAAGTGCTCTTCTTCTCATTTAGGCTTGGAAGTATTCTGACTCTCTGCCTCCTTCCAGAAAGAGACTGCAGGAAATTTTGCGGGACCAAGTCAGAGACAATGTCTTGGGCAGTGCTGTCTCTCTGTATTTGGCTCACAGAGGTCTGTCTCTAGCCTACTTTGGGAGAACAATTGCAGAAATCACTGAAGGAAGTGAAAGAAGTCACAGTGATTGCCATTCTTCTCATTTAGGCTTTCAGTAGTATTTGTTCTAGCTTCCTTCCAGGGAGAGATTTCACAGATACATCACTAAAGCAAGTTAGAAAAGAAGGGACTAGAAGTGTTGAGACCTTTCTTCTGTCTCCTGAAGACTTTAAACCTCTTTCCAGGGAGAGAAAAAAAGGCTTTCCCTAATCACTGAAGGAAACCAGGGAAGATGGCACAGGGATTGATGTCCTTCCCATTAGGCTCCACAAGGTTTATTCTTTGTTTGTTTGTTTGTTTGTTTTGAGTAGGGATTACAACCTTGGTTACAACTCTCCTGGGCTGTAATTCTCTTCATCCTGATACTTTTTTGAGATGGAAATGTATTCTTCAGTGTGAAATGTTTCTTCCAAGCCTGGTGTGAAAGTCAGCTCCATTTAACTTTTTTTTTGTTGTTGTTACTGTTTGTTTGTTTTTAGTGAACATTAGATCGACCTTTACTCCTGATCTGAAACTCTCCTCTTCATTGCTGTCTTTCTTAATAGGAAATCCATTTCCTTACATGTAGGTTGGATATCTATTCTTCCTGACTCTCCTGCTAGTAGAAATTATTTTCTGGCTCACTGGGCTTAAGTCAGGAAATCCTGACTTCCTGATATCCCTGAGTAAGGAATTATTTTCTTACTACATAGGTTAAAACTTTTTGTCTTTTCTCTTGCTTTGTTTTCACAGCAGGGATTATTCTCTAACTCTCTGTGCTTAAAGTGTCTTTTTTTGCGTCACCTCTTGGTAGGAATTATTCCCTGACTCCTGGAGAAAAAGTCCCTTCTACCTTTTCTGCCTTTACCTAGTAGGGATTATTCTCTGACTGTGGTAAACATCATATATTTTCATTGCTTCTGTTTTATTGGTGATTAATCCCAGACTTTACGAGATAGAAGTTTTTTTTTAGGGGATGTCTTATCTGAATATAAATCATTCCCTGATTTCTGGATAGTACTCTTTTTTCTGGCTATTTTACTTCAATGGGAGGTATTCTGTGCCTCCTGTGGTAGAAAATTCTTGTTTTTGATTGTTTTTCTGGCTGAAGATTTTTGCCTGGACTCCTGGTTTGGAAATTTCTGGCCTTCTTTGCTGAGCAGGAAAAAAAAAAATTTCTGGCTCTATTCCCCGTGTGTAAATTTTCTGACTCCTGGAGTGAAAACCTGTTTTTCCTGGCTCTGTTTCATAAAAGAAATTATTTTCCTGATTGGACATCATGTCTTTCCAGACCTCTTCCTTGGGTAAAAATTATTCTCTCACTTCTTGCTTTGAAAGACATTCCTCCTGGCTCTCTTATCAAATGGAATTTATTCCCTGGCACCCTGAGCTGTAAGTCACTTCTTATTAGCTCTCTTTTCTGACTCTCTGGCTAGATATCTCTTCT
>NW_026653684.1:0-11438 GCF_009828535.3 Hylobates moloch | reverse complement strand
ATCTTCAAATAAAAACTACACAGAAGCATTCTGTGAAAATTCTTTCTTATCTGTGCATTCAACTAACAGAGTTGAACCTTAGTTTTGGTTTAGGAGTTCTGAAACACTCTTTCTGTAGAAAATGCAAGTGGACATTCGCAGCGCTAAGGGGCCTATAGTGGAAAAAGGAGTACCTTCAAATAAAAACTACACAGCAGCATTCCGTGAGACATCTTTCTAATCTCTGGATTCAGCTAACACGGTTGAAACTTACTTTTTATTGAGGAGTTCTGAAACACTCTTTCTTTAGAAACTGCAAGTGGACATTCGGAGCGCTAAGAGGCCAAAAGTGAAAAAAGGAGTATCTTCAAATGAAAACTACACAGAAGCATTCTGTGAAACTTCTTTCTGATCTGTGCATTCAACTAACAGAGTTGAACCTTCCTTTTGTTTGAGGTGTTCAGAAACACTCTTTCTGTAGAAACTGCAAGTGGACATTGGGACCGCTAAAAGGCCTATAGTGGAAAAAGGAATATCTTCAAATAAAAACTACACAGAAGCATTCTGTGAAACTTCTTTCTGATCTGTGCATTCAACTAACAGAGTTGAACCTTAGTTTTGGTGGAGGAGTTCTGAAACACTCTTTCTGTAGAAACTGCAAGTGCACTTTGGGAGCGCTAAGGGGCATATAGTTTAAAAAGAATATCTTCTAATAAAAACTACATAGAAGCATTCCGTGAAACATCTTTCTGATCTGTGCATTCAACTAACAGAGTTGAAGCTTCTTTTTGTTTGAGGTGTTCTGAAACACTCTTTCTGTAGAAACTGCAGGTGGACAATTGGAGCGCTAAGGGCCCTGTAGTTGAAAAAGGAATATCTTCAAATGAAAGCTACACAGAAGCATTTTGTGAAACTTCTTGCTTATTTGTGTATTCATCTAAGAGAGTTGAACCTTACTATTTATTGAGGTGTACTGAAACACTCTTTCTGTAGAAACTGCAAATGCACATAGGGAGCGCTAAGGGGCATATAGTTTCAAAAGGAATATCTTCTAATAAAAACTGCACAGATGCATTCTGTGAAACTTCTTGCTGATCGGTGAATTCATTTAACAGAGTTGAACGCTAGTTTTGATTGAGCAGTTCTGAAACACTCTGTAGAAACTGCAAGGGGACATACTGTGCCCTAAGAAGCCTGTAGAGGAAAAAGGATTATCTTCAAATAAATAATACACAGAAGCGTTCTGTGAAAATTCTTTCTGATCTTTACATTCTACTAACAGATTTGAACTTTACTTTTGATTCAGGAGTTCTGAAACACTCTTTCTGTAGAAACTGCAAGTGGACATTCGGAGCACTAAGGGGCCTATTGTGGAAAAATGAATATCTCCAAATAAAAACTACACTGAAGAACTTTGTGAAACTTCTTTCTGATCTGTGCATTCAACTAAGAAACTTGAACTGTGCTTTTGATTGAGCAGTTCTGGAACACTCTTTCTGTAGCAACTGCAAGTGGACAATCTGAGCGCTAAGGGGCCGATAGTGGAAAAAGGAATATCTTCAAATAAAAACTACACAGAAGCATTCTGTGAAACTTCTTTCTGATCTGTGCATTCAACTAACAGAGTTGAATCTTAGTTTTGGTTGAGGAGTTCTGAAACACTCTTTCTGTAGCAACTGCAAGTGCACATTTGGAGCGCTAAAGGGCCTAGAGTGGAAAAAGCAGTATCTTCAAATAAAAACTACACAGAAGCATTCTGTGAAACTTCTTGCTGATCTGTGCATTCAACTAACAGAGTTGAACCTTCCTTTTCTTTGAGGTGTTCTGAAACACTCTTTCTGTAGAAACTGCAAGTGGACATTTGGAGCGCTAAGGGGCCTATAGTTGAAATAGTAATATCTTCAAACAAAAACTACACAGAAGCATTCTGTGAAACTTCTTTCTGATCTGTGCATTCAACTAACAGAGTTGAACCTTACTTTTGGTTGAGGAGTTCTGAAACACTCTTTCTGTAGAAACTGCAAGTGGCAATCAGAGCCCTAGGGGCCCTATGATGGAAAAAGAAATATCTTCAAGTAAAAACTACACAGAAACATTTTGTGAAACTTGATTCTGATCTGTGCATTCAACTTACAGAGTTGAAACTTTCTCTTGATTGAGGAGTTCTGAAACACACTTTCTGTGAAAAGTGCAAGTGGACATTTGGAACGCTAAGGGGCCTATAGTGGAAAAAGGAGTACCTTCAAATAAAAACTACACTGAAGCATTCTGTGAGACATCTTTCTGATCTGTGCATTCAGCTAACAGGGTTGAACCTTACTTTTGATTGAGGAGTTCTGAAACAATCTGTAGAAACTGCAAGTGCCCATTTGGAGCGCTGAGGGGCATATACTTTAAAAAGGAATATCTTATAATAAAAACTACACAGAAGCATTCTGTGAAATTTCTTTCTGATCTGTACATTCAATTATCAGAGTTGAACCTTACTTTTGATTGGAGACTTCTGAAACACTCTTTCTGTAGTAACTGCAATTGGATATTCGGATCGCTAAGGGGCCTACAGTGGAAAAAGGAACACCTTCAAATCAAAACTACACAGAAGCATTCTGTGAAACTTCTTTCTGATCTGTGCATTCAACTAACAAACTTGAACCGTGCTTTTATTGAGCAGTTCTGAAACCCTCTTTGTGTAGCAACTGCAAGTGGACAATCTGAGAGCTAAGGGGCCTACAGTGGAAAAAGCGATATCTTCAAATAAAAACTACACAGAAGCATTGTGTGAAACTTCTTTCTGATCTGTGCATTCAACTGACAGTTGAAACTTCCTTTTGATTGGTGAGTCCTGAAACATTCTTTCTGTAGGAACTGCAAGCGGACAATCAGAGCGCTAAGGGGCCTACTGTGGAAAAAGGATTATGTTCAAATAAAAGCTACACAGAAGCATTTTGTGAAACTTGATTCTGATCTGTGCATTCAACTTACAGAGTTGAACCTTGCTTTTGATTGAGGAGTGCTGAAACACTCTTTCTGTAGAAAGTGCAAGTGGACATTCGGAGCGCTAAGGGGCCTACAGTGGAAAAAGGAATATCTTCAAATAAAAACTACACAGAAGCATTCTGTGAAACTTCTTTCTGCTGCGTGCATTGAACTAACAGAGTTGAACCTTATTTTTGATTGAGGAGTTCAGGAAACACTCTTTCTGTAGAAACTGCAAGTGGACATTCACAGCGCTAAAGGGCCTATAGTGGAAAAAGGTGTATCTTCAAATAAAAACTACACGGAAGCATTCTGTGAGACATCTTTCTGATCTGTGCATTCAGCGAACACGGTTGAACCTTACTTTTGATTCTGGAGTTCTGAAAGAATCTTTCTGTAGAAACTGCAAGAGCACCTTTGGAGCGCTAAGGGGCATATAGTTTAAAAAGAAATATCTTCTAATAAAAACTACACAGAAGCATTCTGTGAAACTTCTTGCTGATCGGTGCATTCAGCTAACAGAGTTGAACGTTAGTTTGGATTGAGCAGTTCTGAAACACTCTTTCTGTAGAAACTGCAAGTGGACATATTGTGCCCTAAGGGGCCTGTAGAGGAAAAAAGGAATATCTTCAAATAAATACGACACAGCAGCGTTCTGTGAAACTTCTTTCTGATCTGTACATTCTACTAACAGAGTTGAACCTTTCTTTTGATTCAGGAGCTTTGAAACCCTCTTTCTGTAGAAACTGCAAGTGGACATTCTGAGCACTAAGGAGCCTATGGTTTAAAAAATGAATATCTTCAAATAAAAACTACACTGAAGCATTTTGTGATACTTCTTTCTGATCTGTGCATTCAACTATCAGAGTTGAAACTGACTTTGGATTGAAGAGTTCTGAAAAACTCTTTCTATAGAAAATGCAAGTGGACATTCGGAGCGCTAAGGGTCCTACAGTGGAAAAACGCATATCTCGAAATAAAAAATACACAGAAGCATTCTGTGAAACTTCTTTCTCATCTGTACATTCAACAAACAGAGTTGAACCTTACTTTTGATAGAGCAGTTCTGAAACACTCTTTCTGTAGCAAATGCAAGTGGACAATCGCAGCGCTAAGGGGCCTACAGTGGAAAAAGGAATATCTTCAAATAAAAACTACCCAGAAGCATTGTGTAAAACTTCTTTCTGATCTGTGCATTCAACTGACAGAGTTGAAACTTCCTTTTGATTGATGAGTTCTGAAACATTCTTTCTTTAGGAACTGCAAGTGGAGAAACAGAGCGCTCAGGGGCCTATGGTGCAAAAAGGAATATCTTCAAATAAAAGCTACACAGAAGAATTTTGTGAAACTTGATTCGGATCTGTGCATTCAACTTACAGAGTTGAACCTTGCTTTTGATTGAGGAGTTCTGAAACACTCTTTCTGTAGAAAGTGCAAGTGGACATTCGGAGCGCTAAGGGGCCTAGAGTGGAAAAAGGAATATCTTCAAATAAAAACTACACAGAAGCATTCTGTGAAACATCTTTCTGATCTGTGCTTTCAACTAACAGATTTGAAGCCTCCTTTTGTTTGAGGTGTTCTGAAACACTCTTTCTGTAGAAACTGCAGGTGGACATTTGGAGCGCTATGGGGCCTGTAGTTGAAAAAGGAATATCTTCAAATGACAGCTACACAGAAGCATTCTGTGAAACTTCTTGCTGATTTGTGAATTCATCTAACAGAGTTGAATCTTACTATCGATGGAGGAGTTCTGAAACACTCTTTCTGTAGAAACTGAATTTGGATATATGGTGCCATAAGGGGCCTGAAGAGGAAAAAAGAATATCTACAAATAAATACTACACAGAGGCGTTCTCTGAAACTTCTTTCTGATCTGTACAATCTACTAACAGAGTTGAACCTTACTTTGATTCAGGAGTTCTGAAACAGTCTTTCTGTAGAAACTGCAAGTGGACATTCGGAGCACTAAGGGGCCTATTGTGGAAAAATGAATACCTTCAAATAAAAACTACACTGAAGCATTTTGTGCAACTTCATTCTGATCTGTTCATTCAAATATCAGAGTTGAAACTGACTTTGGTTGAAGAGTTCTGAAACACTCTTTCTATAGAAACTGCAAGTGGACATTCGGAGCGCTAAGGGTCCTACAGTGGAAAAACGAATATCTTCAAATAAATCTACACAGAAGCATTCTGTGAAACTTCTTTCTGATTTGTACATTCAACTAACAGAGTTGAACTGTAGTTTTGGTTGAGGAGTTCTGAAACACTCTTTCTGTAGAAACTGCAAGTGCACATTTGGAGCGCTAAGGGGCCTTTAGTGAAAAAAGAAATATCTTCAAATAAAAACTACACAGAAGCATTCTGTGAAACTTCTTTCTGATCTGTGCATTCAACTAACAGAGTTGAACCTTAGTTTTGGTTTAGGAGTTCTGAAACACTCTGTCTGTACAAAATGCAAGTGGACATTCGCAGCGCTAAGGGGCCTATAGTGGAAAAAGGAGTACCGTCAAATAAAAACTACACAGCAGCATTCTGTGAGACATCCTTCTGATCTGTGCATTCAGCTAACACGGTTGAACCTTACTTTTTATTGAGGATTTCTGAAGCACTCTTTCTGTAGAAACTGCAAGTGGACATTCGAATCGCTAAGAGGCCTATACTGAAAAAAGGAATATCTTCCAATAAAAACTACACAGAAGCATTCTGTGAAACTTCTTTCTGATCTGTGCATTCAACTAACAGAGTTGAACCTTCCTTTTGTTTGAGGTGTTCTGAAACACTCTTTCTGTAGAAACTGCAAGTGGACCTTTGCAGCGCTAAGGGGCCTATAATGGAAAAAGGGATATCTTCAAATAAAAACTACACAGAAGCATTCTGTGAAACTTCTTTCTGATCTATGCATTCAACTAACAGAGTTGAACCTTAGTTTTGGTGGAGGAGTTCTGAAACACTCTTTCTGTAGAAACTGCAAGTGCACTTTTGGAGCGCTAACGGGCATAGAGTTTAAAAAGGAATATCTTCTAATAAAAACTACACAGAAGCATTCTGTTAAACTTCTTGCTGATCTGTGCAGTCAACTAACAGAGTTGAAACTTCCTTTTGATTGATGAGTTCTGAAACATTCTTTCTGTAGGAACTGCAAGTGGACAGTCAGAGCGCTAAGGGGCCTACGGTGGAAAAAGGAATATGTTCAAATAAAAGCTACACAGGAGAATTTTCTGAAATTTGATTCTGATCTGTGCATTCAACTTACAGAGTTGAACCTTGCTTTTGATTGAGGAGTTCTGAAACACTCTTTCAGTAGAAAGTGCAAGTGGACATTCATAGCGCTAAGGGGCCTAGAGTGGAAAAAGTAATATCTTCAAATAAAAACTACACAGAAGCATTCTGTGAAACTTCTTTCTGATCTGTGCATTCAACTAACAGAGTTGAACGTTCCTTTTGTTTGAGGTGTTCTGAAACACTCTTTCTGTAGGTACTGCAAGTGGACATTTGGAGCGCTAGGGGGCCTATTGTGGAAAAAGGAATATCTTCAAATTAAAACTAGAGAGAAGCATTCTGTGAAACTGCTTTCTGATCTGTGCATTCAACTAACAGAGTAGAACCTTAGTTTTGGTTGAGAAGTTCTGAAACACTCTTTCTGGAGAAACTGCAAGTGCACATTTGGAGCGCTAAGGGGCCTAGAGTGGAAAAAGGAATATCTTCAAATAAAAACTACACAGAAGCATTCTGTGAAACTTCTTTCTGATCTGTGCGTTCAACTAACAGAGTTGAACATTCCTTTTGTTTGAGGTGTTCTGAAACACTCTTTCTGTAGAAACTGAAAGTAGACATTTGGAGCGCTAAGGGGCATATACTGGAAAAAGAATTATCTTCAAATAAAAACTACACAGAAGCATTCTGTGAAACTTCTTTCTGATCTGTGCATTCAACTAACAGAGTTGAAACTTCCTTTTGTTTGAGGTTGTTCTGAAACACTCTTTCTGAAGAAACTGCAAGTGGATATTTGGAGCGCTAAGGGGCCTATAGTGGAAAAAGGAATATCTTCAAATAAGAACTACACAGAAGCATTCTGTGAAACTTCTTTCTGATCTGTGCATTCAACTAACAGAGTTGAACCTTAGTTTTGGTGGAAGAGTTCTGAAACACTCTTTCTGTAGAAACTGCAAGTGCACTTTTGGAGCGCTACGGGGCATATAGTTTAAAAAGGAATATCTTCAAATAAAAACTACACAGAAGCATTCTGTGAAACTTCTTGGTGATCGTTGCATTCATCTAACAGAGTTGAACGTTAGTTTTGATTCAGCCGTTCTGAAACACTCTTTCTGTAGAAACTGCAAGTGGATATATTGTGCCCTAAGGGGCCTGTAGAGGAAAAAGGAATGTCTTCAAATAAATACTAAACAGAAGCGTTCTGTGAAACTTCTTTCTGATCTGTACATTCTACTAACAGAGTTGAACCTTACTTTTGATTCAGGAGTTGTGAAACACTCTTTCTGTAGAAAATGCAATTGGACATTCGGAGCACTAAGGGGCTTATTGTTTCAAAAATGAATATCTTCAAATAAAAACTATACTGAAGCATTTTGTGATACTTCTTTCTGATCTGTGCATTCAACTATCAGAGTTGAAACTGACTTTTGATTGAAGAGTTCTAAAACACTCTTTCTATAGAAACTGCAATTGGACATTCGGAGCCCTAAGGGTCCTACAGTGGAAAAAGGAATATCTTCAAATAAAAACTACACAGAAGAATTCTGTGAAACTTCTTTCTGATCTGTGCATTCAACTAACAGAATTGAACCTTAATTTTTTGAGGAGTTCAGGAAACATTCTTTCTGTAGAAACTGCAAGTGGACATTCGCAGCGCTAAGCGGCCTGTAGTGGAAAAAGTCGTACCTTCAAAGAAAAACTACACAGAAGCATTCTGTGAGACATCTTTCTGATCTGTGCATTCAGCCAACACGGTTGAACCTTACTTTTGATTCAGGAGTTCTGAAACACTCTTTCTGTAGAAACTGCAAGTGCACATTTGGAGCGCTAAGGGCCATATAGTTTAAAAAGGAATATCTTCTAATTAAAACTACGCAGAAGCATTCTGTGAAACTTCTTGCTTATCGGTGCATTCATCTAACAGAGTTAAACGCTAGTTTTGATTGAGCAGTTCTGAAACACTCTCTGTAGAAACTGCAAGTGGACATATTGTGTCCTAAGGTGCCTGTAGAGGAAAAAGGAATATCTTCAAATACATACTACACAGAAGCGTTCTGTGAAACTTCTTTGTGATCGGTAAATTCTACTAACAGAGTTGAACTTTACTTTTGATTCAGGAGTTCTGAAACACTGTTTTTTTAGAAACTGCAAGTGGATATTTGGAGCACAAAGGGGCCTATTGTGGAAAAATGAATATCTTCAAATAAAAACTACACTGAAGCATTTTGTGATACTTCTTTCTGATCTGTGCATTCAGCTATCAGAGTTGAAACTGACTTTTGATTGAAGAGTTCTGAAACACTCTTTCTATAGAAACTGCAAGTGGACAGTCAGAGCGCTAAGGGTCCTACAGTGGAAAAACGAATATCTTCAAATAAAAACTACACAGAAGCATTCTGTGAAACTTCTTTCTGATCTGTACATTCAACTAACAGAGTTGAACCTTACTTTTGATTGGAGAGTTGTCAAACACTCTTTCTGTAGTAACTGCAATTGGACATTCGGATCGCTAAGGGGCCTACAGTGGAAAAAGGAATACCTTCAAATCAAAAGTACACAGAAGCATTCTGTGAAACTTCTTTCTGTTCTGTGCATTCAACTAACAAATTTGAACCGTGCTTTTGATTGAGCAGTTCTGAAACACTCTTTCTGTAGTAACTGCAAGTGGACAATCGGAGCGCTAAGGGGCCTACAGTTGAAAAAGGAATATCTTCAAATAAAAAGTACACAGAAGCATTGTGTGAAACTTCTTTCTGATCTGTGCATTCAACTGACAGGGTTGTAACTTCCTTTTGTTTGATGAGTTCTGAAACATTCTTTCTGTAGGAACTGCAAGTGGACAATCAGAGTGCGAACGGGCCTCCGGTGCAAAAAGGAATATCTTCAAATAAAAGCTACACAGAAGCATTTTGTGAAACCTCATTCTGATCTGGGCATTCAACTTACAGAGTAGAAACTGACTTTTGATTGAAGAGTTCTGAAACACTCTTTCTATAGAAACTGCAAGTGGACATTCGGAGCGCAAATGGTCCTAGAGTGGAAAAAGGAATATCTTCAAATAAAAATTACACAGAAGCATTCTGTGAAACTTCTTGCTGATCGGTGCATTCATCTAAGAGATTTGAACGTTAGTTTTGATTGAGCAGTTCTGAGACACTCTGAAGAAACTGCAAGGGGACATACTGTGCCCTAAGAAGCCTGTAGAGGAAAAAGGATTATCTTCAAATAGATACTACACAGAAGCGTTCTGTGAAACTACTTTCTGATCTGTACATTCTACTAACAGAGTTGAACATTACTTTTCATTCAGGAGTTCTGAAACACTCTTTCTGTAGAAACTGCAAGTGCACTTAGGGAGCGCTAAGGGGCATATAGTTTAAAAATGAATATCTTCTAATAAAAACTACACAGAAGCATTCTGTGAAACTTCTTGCTTATCGGTGCATTCATCTAACAGAGTTAAACGCTAGTTTTGATTGAGCAGTTCTGAAACACTCTTTCTGTAGAAACTGCAAGTGGACATATTGTGTCTTAAGGGGCCTGTAGAGGAAAAAGGAATATCTTCTAAAACATACTACACAGAAGCGTTCTGTGAAACTTCTTTGTGATCGGTAAATTCTACTAACCGAGTTGAACTTTACTTTTGATTCAGGAGTTCTGAAACACTCTTTTTGTAGAAACTGCAAGTGGATATTTGGAGCACAAAGGGGCCTATTGTGGAAAAATGAATATCTTCAAATAAAAACTACACTGAAGCATTTTGTGATACTTCTTTCTGATCTGTGCATTCAGCTATCAGAGTTGAAACGGACTTTTGATTGAAGAGTTCTGAAACACTCTTTCTATAGAAACGGCAACTGGACATTCGGAGCGCTAAGGGTCCTACAGTGGAAAAAGGAATATCTTCAAATAAAAACTACACAGAATTATTCTGTGAAACTTCTTTCTGATCAGTATATTCAACTAACAGAGTTGAACCTTAGTTTTGGTTGAGGAGTTCTGCAACACTCTTTCTGTAGAAACTGCAAGTGGACATTCAGAGCGCTAGTGGGCCTATGATGGAAAAAGGAATATCTTCAAATAAAAACTACACAGAAGCATTTTGTGAAACTTGATTCTGATCTGTGCATTCAACTTACAGAGTTGAACCTTTCTTTTGATTGAGGAGTTCGGAAACACTGTTTCTGTGAAAAGTGCAAGTGGACATTCGGAGCGCTAAGGGGCCTGTAGTGGAAAAAGGAGTACCTGCAAACAAAAACTACACAGAAGCATTCTGTGAGACATCTTTCGGATCTGTGCATTCAGCTAACACGGTTGAACGTTTCTTTTGATTGAGGAGTTCTGAAACACTCTGTAGAAACTGCAAGTGAACATTTGGAGCGCGAATGGGCATATACTTTAAAAAGGAATATCTTCTAATAAAAACTACACAGAAGCATTCTGTGAAACTTCTTGCTGATCTGTGCATTCATCTAACCGATTTCAACCTTAGTATTGATTGAGGAGTTCTGAAACACTTTCTGTAGAAACTGCTAGTGGACATATGTTGCCCTAAGGGGCCTGTATAGGAAAAAGGAATATCTTCAAATATATACTACACAGAAGAGTTCTGTGAAATTTCTTTATTATCTGTATATTGTACTAACAGTGTTGAACCTTACTTTTGATCAGGAGTTCTGAAACACACTTTCTGTAGATTGTGCAAGTGCACTTTAGGAGCGCTAAGGAGCATATATTTGAAAAAGGAATATCTTCTAATGAAAACTACACAGAAGCATTCTGTGAAACTTCTTTCTGATCTGTGCATTCATCTAACAGAGTTGAAAGTTAGTTTTGATTGAGCAGTTCTGAAACACTCTTTCTGTAGAAACTGCAAGTGGACATATTGTGCCCTAAGGGGCCTGTAGAGGAAAAACTAATATCTTTAAATAAATACTACACAGAAGCGTTCTGTGAAGCTTCTTTCTGATCTGTACATTCTACTAATAGAGTTGAATCTTACTTTTGATTCAGGAGTTCTGAAACACTCTTTCTGTTGAAACTGCAAGTGCACATTTGGAGCCCTAAGGGGCCTACAGTGGAAAAAGGAATATCTTCAAATAAAACTACACAGAAGCATTGTGTGAAACTTCTTTCTGATCTGTGCATTCAACTGACAGAGTTGAAACTTCCTTTTGATTGATGAGTTCTGAAACATTCTTTCTGTAGGAACTGCAAGTGTACAATCAGAGCGCTAAGGGGCCTACGGTGCAAAAAGGAATATCTTCA
>NW_026653683.1:0-11440 GCF_009828535.3 Hylobates moloch | reverse complement strand
ATCTTCAAATAAAAACTACACAGAAGCATTCTGTGAAAATTCTTTCTTATCTGTGCATTCAACTAACAGAGTTGAACCTTAGTTTTGGTTTAGGAGTTCTGAAACACTCTTTCTGTAGAAAATGCAAGTGGACATTCGCAGCGCTAAGGGGCCTATAGTGGAAAAAGGAGTACCTTCAAATAAAAACTACACAGCAGCATTCCGTGAGACATCTTTCTAATCTCTGGATTCAGCTAACACGGTTGAAACTTACTTTTTATTGAGGAGTTCTGAAACACTCTTTCTTTAGAAACTGCAAGTGGACATTCGGAGCGCTAAGAGGCCAAAAGTGAAAAAAGGAGTATCTTCAAATGAAAACTACACAGAAGCATTCTGTGAAACTTCTTTCTGATCTGTGCATTCAACTAACAGAGTTGAACCTTCCTTTTGTTTGAGGTGTTCAGAAACACTCTTTCTGTAGAAACTGCAAGTGGACATTGGGACCGCTAAAAGGCCTATAGTGGAAAAAGGAATATCTTCAAATAAAAACTACACAGAAGCATTCTGTGAAACTTCTTTCTGATCTGTGCATTCAACTAACAGAGTTGAACCTTAGTTTTGGTGGAGGAGTTCTGAAACACTCTTTCTGTAGAAACTGCAAGTGCACTTTGGGAGCGCTAAGGGGCATATAGTTTAAAAAGAATATCTTCTAATAAAAACTACATAGAAGCATTCCGTGAAACATCTTTCTGATCTGTGCATTCAACTAACAGAGTTGAAGCTTCTTTTTGTTTGAGGTGTTCTGAAACACTCTTTCTGTAGAAACTGCAGGTGGACAATTGGAGCGCTAAGGGCCCTGTAGTTGAAAAAGGAATATCTTCAAATGAAAGCTACACAGAAGCATTTTGTGAAACTTCTTGCTTATTTGTGTATTCATCTAAGAGAGTTGAACCTTACTATTTATTGAGGTGTACTGAAACACTCTTTCTGTAGAAACTGCAAATGCACATAGGGAGCGCTAAGGGGCATATAGTTTCAAAAGGAATATCTTCTAATAAAAACTGCACAGATGCATTCTGTGAAACTTCTTGCTGATCGGTGAATTCATTTAACAGAGTTGAACGCTAGTTTTGATTGAGCAGTTCTGAAACACTCTGTAGAAACTGCAAGGGGACATACTGTGCCCTAAGAAGCCTGTAGAGGAAAAAGGATTATCTTCAAATAAATAATACACAGAAGCGTTCTGTGAAAATTCTTTCTGATCTTTACATTCTACTAACAGATTTGAACTTTACTTTTGATTCAGGAGTTCTGAAACACTCTTTCTGTAGAAACTGCAAGTGGACATTCGGAGCACTAAGGGGCCTATTGTGGAAAAATGAATATCTCCAAATAAAAACTACACTGAAGAACTTTGTGAAACTTCTTTCTGATCTGTGCATTCAACTAAGAAACTTGAACTGTGCTTTTGATTGAGCAGTTCTGGAACACTCTTTCTGTAGCAACTGCAAGTGGACAATCTGAGCGCTAAGGGGCCGATAGTGGAAAAAGGAATATCTTCAAATAAAAACTACACAGAAGCATTCTGTGAAACTTCTTTCTGATCTGTGCATTCAACTAACAGAGTTGAATCTTAGTTTTGGTTGAGGAGTTCTGAAACACTCTTTCTGTAGCAACTGCAAGTGCACATTTGGAGCGCTAAAGGGCCTAGAGTGGAAAAAGCAGTATCTTCAAATAAAAACTACACAGAAGCATTCTGTGAAACTTCTTGCTGATCTGTGCATTCAACTAACAGAGTTGAACCTTCCTTTTCTTTGAGGTGTTCTGAAACACTCTTTCTGTAGAAACTGCAAGTGGACATTTGGAGCGCTAAGGGGCCTATAGTTGAAATAGTAATATCTTCAAACAAAAACTACACAGAAGCATTCTGTGAAACTTCTTTCTGATCTGTGCATTCAACTAACAGAGTTGAACCTTACTTTTGGTTGAGGAGTTCTGAAACACTCTTTCTGTAGAAACTGCAAGTGGCAATCAGAGCCCTAGGGGCCCTATGATGGAAAAAGAAATATCTTCAAGTAAAAACTACACAGAAACATTTTGTGAAACTTGATTCTGATCTGTGCATTCAACTTACAGAGTTGAAACTTTCTCTTGATTGAGGAGTTCTGAAACACACTTTCTGTGAAAAGTGCAAGTGGACATTTGGAACGCTAAGGGGCCTATAGTGGAAAAAGGAGTACCTTCAAATAAAAACTACACTGAAGCATTCTGTGAGACATCTTTCTGATCTGTGCATTCAGCTAACAGGGTTGAACCTTACTTTTGATTGAGGAGTTCTGAAACAATCTGTAGAAACTGCAAGTGCCCATTTGGAGCGCTGAGGGGCATATACTTTAAAAAGGAATATCTTATAATAAAAACTACACAGAAGCATTCTGTGAAATTTCTTTCTGATCTGTACATTCAACTATCAGAGTTGAACCTTACTTTTGATTGGAGACTTCTGAAACACTCTTTCTGTAGTAACTGCAATTGGATATTCGGATCGCTAAGGGGCCTACAGTGGAAAAAGGAACACCTTCAAATCAAAACTACACAGAAGCATTCTGTGAAACTTCTTTCTGATCTGTGCATTCAACTAACAAACTTGAACCGTGCTTTTATTGAGCAGTTCTGAAACCCTCTTTCTGTAGCAACTGCAAGTGGACAACCTGAGAGCTAAGGGGCCTACAGTGGAAAAAGGGATATCTTCAAATAAAAACTACACAGAAGCATTGTGTGAAACTTCTTTCTGATCTGTGCATTCAACTGACAGTTGAAACTTCCTTTTGATTGGTGAGTCCTGAAACATTCTTTCTGTAGGAACTGCAAGCGGACAATCAGAGCGCTAAGGGGCCTACGGTGGAAAAAGGATTATGTTCAAATAAAAGCTACACAGAAGCATTTTGTGAAACTTGATTCTGATCTGTGCATTCAACTTACAGAGTTGAACCTTGCTTTTGATTGAGGAGTGCTGAAACACTCTTTCTGTAGAAAGTGCAAGTGGACATTCGGAGCGCTAAGGGGCCTAGAGTGGAAAAAGGAATATCTTCAAATAAAAACTACACAGAAGCATTCTGTGAAACTTCTTTCTGCTGCGTGCATTGAACTAACAGAGTTGAACCTTATTTTTGATTGAGGAGTTCAGGAAACACTCTTTCTGTAGAAACTGCAAGTGGACATTCACAGCGCTAAAGGGCCTATAGTGGAAAAAGTTGTATCTTCAAATAAAAACTACACGGAAGCATTCTGTGAGACATCTTTCTGATCTGTGCATTCAGCGAACACGGTTGAACCTTACTTTTGATTCTGGAGTTCTGAAAGAATCTTTCTGTAGAAACTGCAAGAGCACCTTTGGAGCGCTAAGGGGCATATAGTTTAAAAAGAAATATCTTCTAATAAAAACTACACAGAAGCATTCTGTGAAACTTCTTGCTGATCGGTGCATTCAGCTAACAGAGTTGAACGTTAGTTTGGATTGAGCAGTTCTGAAACAATCTTTCTGTAGAAACTGCAAGTGGACATATTGTGCCCTAAGGGGCCTGTAGAGGAAAAAAGGAATATCTTCAAATAAATACTACACAGCAGCGTTCTGTGAAACTTCTTTCTGATCTGTACATTCTACTAACAGAGTTGAACCTTTCTTTTGATTCAGGAGCTTTGAAACCCTCTTTCTGTAGAAACTGCAAGTGGACATTCTGAGCACTAAGGAGCCTATGGTTTAAAAAATGAATATCTTCAAATAAAAACTACACTGAAGCATTTTGTGATACTTCTTTCTGATCTGTGCATTCAACTATCAGAGTTGAAACTGACTTTGGATTGAAGAGTTCTGAAAAACTCTTTCTATAGAAAATGCAAGTGGACATTCGGAGCGCTAAGGGTCCTACAGTGGAAAAACGCATATCTCGAAATAAAAAATACACAGAAGCATTCTGTGAAACTTCTTTCTCATCTGTACATTCAACAAACAGAGTTGAACCTTACTTTTGATAGAGCAGTTCTGAAACACTCTTTCTGTAGCAAATGCAAGTGGACAATCGCAGCGCTAAGGGGCCTACAGTGGAAAAAGGAATATCTTCAAATAAAAACTACCCAGAAGCATTGTGTAAAACTTCTTTCTGATCTGTGCATTCAACTGACAGAGTTGAAACTTCCTTTTGATTGATGAGTTCTGAAACATTCTTTCTTTAGGAACTGCAAGTGGAGAAACAGAGCGCTCAGGGGCCTATGGTGCAAAAAGGAATATCTTCAAATAAAAGCTACACAGAAGAATTTTGTGAAACTTGATTCGGATCTGTGCATTCAACTTACAGAGTTGAACCTTGCTTTTGATTGAGGAGTTCTGAAACACTCTTTCTGTAGAAAGTGCAAGTGGACATTCGGAGCGCTAAGGGGCCTAGAGTGGAAAAAGGAATATCTTCAAATAAAAACTACACAGAAGCATTCTGTGAAACATCTTTCTGATCTGTGCTTTCAACTAACAGATTTGAAGCCTCCTTTTGTTTGAGGTGTTCTGAAACACTCTTTCTGTAGAAACTGCAGGTGGACATTTGGAGCGCTATGGGGCCTGTAGTTGAAAAAGGAATATCTTCAAATGACAGCTACACAGAAGCATTCTGTGAAACTTCTTGCTGATTTGTGAATTCATCTAACAGAGTTGAATCTTACTATCGATGGAGGAGTTCTGAAACACTCTTTCTGTAGAAACTGAATTTGGATATATGGTGCCATAAGGGGCCTGAAGAGGAAAAAAGAATATCTACAAATAAATACTACACAGAGGCGTTCTCTGAAACTTCTTTCTGATCTGTACAATCTACTAACAGAGTTGAACCTTACTTTGATTCAGGAGTTCTGAAACAGTCTTTCTGTAGAAACTGCAAGTGGACATTCGGAGCACTAAGGGGCCTATTGTGGAAAAATGAATACCTTCAAATAAAAACTACACTGAAGCATTTTGTGCAACTTCATTCTGATCTGTTCATTCAAATATCAGAGTTGAAACTGACTTTGGTTGAAGAGTTCTGAAACACTCTTTCTATAGAAACTGCAAGTGGACATTCGGAGCGCTAAGGGTCCTACAGTGGAAAAACGAATATCTTCAAATAAATCTACACAGAAGCATTCTGTGAAACTTCTTTCTGATTTGTACATTCAACTAACAGAGTTGAACTGTAGTTTTGGTTGAGGAGTTCTGAAACACTCTTTCTGTAGAAACTGCAAGTGCACATTTGGAGCGCTAAGGGGCCTTTAGTGAAAAAAGAAATATCTTCAAATAAAAACTACACAGAAGCATTCTGTGAAACTTCTTTCTGATCTGTGCATTCAACTAACAGAGTTGAACCTTAGTTTTGGTTTAGGAGTTCTGAAACACTCTGTCTGTACAAAATGCAAGTGGACATTCGCAGCGCTAAGGGGCCTATAGTGGAAAAAGGAGTACCGTCAAATAAAAACTACACAGCAGCATTCTGTGAGACATCCTTCTGATCTGTGCATTCAGCTAACACGGTTGAACCTTACTTTTTATTGAGGATTTCTGAAGCACTCTTTCTGTAGAAACTGCAAGTGGACATTCGAATCGCTAAGAGGCCTATACTGAAAAAAGGAATATCTTCCAATAAAAACTACACAGAAGCATTCTGTGAAACTTCTTTCTGATCTGTGCATTCAACTAACAGAGTTGAACCTTCCTTTTGTTTGAGGTGTTCTGAAACACTCTTTCTGTAGAAACTGCAAGTGGACCTTTGCAGCGCTAAGGGGCCTATAATGGAAAAAGGGATATCTTCAAATAAAAACTACACAGAAGCATTCTGTGAAACTTCTTTCTGATCTATGCATTCAACTAACAGAGTTGAACCTTAGTTTTGGTGGAGGAGTTCTGAAACACTCTTTCTGTAGAAACTGCAAGTGCACTTTTGGAGCGCTAACGGGCATAGAGTTTAAAAAGGAATATCTTCTAATAAAAACTACACAGAAGCATTCTGTTAAACTTCTTGCTGATCTGTGCAGTCAACTAACAGAGTTGAAACTTCCTTTTGATTGATGAGTTCTGAAACATTCTTTCTGTAGGAACTGCAAGTGGACAGTCAGAGCGCTAAGGGGCCTACGGTGGAAAAAGGAATATGTTCAAATAAAAGCTACACAGGAGAATTTTCTGAAATTTGATTCTGATCTGTGCATTCAACTTACAGAGTTGAACCTTGCTTTTGATTGAGGAGTTCTGAAACACTCTTTCAGTAGAAAGTGCAAGTGGACATTCATAGCGCTAAGGGGCCTAGAGTGGAAAAAGTAATATCTTCAAATAAAAACTACACAGAAGCATTCTGTGAAACTTCTTTCTGATCTGTGCATTCAACTAACAGAGTTGAACGTTCCTTTTGTTTGAGGTGTTCTGAAACACTCTTTCTGTAGGTACTGCAAGTGGACATTTGGAGCGCTAGGGGGCCTATTGTGGAAAAAGGAATATCTTCAAATTAAAACTAGAGAGAAGCATTCTGTGAAACTGCTTTCTGATCTGTGCATTCAACTAACAGAGTAGAACCTTAGTTTTGGTTGAGAAGTTCTGAAACACTCTTTCTGGAGAAACTGCAAGTGCACATTTGGAGCGCTAAGGGGCCTAGAGTGGAAAAAGGAATATCTTCAAATAAAAACTACACAGAAGCATTCTGTGAAACTTCTTTCTGATCTGTGCGTTCAACTAACAGAGTTGAACATTCCTTTTGTTTGAGGTGTTCTGAAACACTCTTTCTGTAGAAACTGAAAGTAGACATTTGGAGCGCTAAGGGGCATATACTGGAAAAAGAATTATCTTCAAATAAAAACTACACAGAAGCATTCTGTGAAACTTCTTTCTGATCTGTGCATTCAACTAACAGAGTTGAAACTTCCTTTTGTTTGAGGTTGTTCTGAAACACTCTTTCTGAAGAAACTGCAAGTGGATATTTGGAGCGCTAAGGGGCCTATAGTGGAAAAAGGAATATCTTCAAATAAGAACTACACAGAAGCATTCTGTGAAACTTCTTTCTGATCTGTGCATTCAACTAACAGAGTTGAACCTTAGTTTTGGTGGAAGAGTTCTGAAACACTCTTTCTGTAGAAACTGCAAGTGCACTTTTGGAGCGCTACGGGGCATATAGTTTAAAAAGGAATATCTTCAAATAAAAACTACACAGAAACATTCTGTGAAACTTCTTGGTGATCGTTGCATTCATCTAACAGAGTTGAACGTTAGTTTTGATTCAGCCGTTCTGAAACACTCTTTCTGTAGAAACTGCAAGTGGATATATTGTGCCCTAAGGGGCCTGTAGAGGAAAAAGGAATGT
Source organism: Hylobates moloch (assembly GCF_009828535.3). NCBI lineage: Eukaryota > Metazoa > Chordata > Mammalia > Primates > Hylobatidae > Hylobates > Hylobates moloch. The sequence goes on along the minus strand of NW_026653683.1, from coordinate 4,097 downwards.
CTTCAAATAAATACTAAACAGAAGCGTTCTGTGAAACTTCTTTCTGATCTGTACATTCTACTAACAGAGTTGAACCTTACTTTTGATTCAGGAGTTGTGAAACACTCTTTCTGTAGAAAATGCAATTGGACATTCGGAGCACTAAGGGGCTTATTGTTTCAAAAATGAATATCTTCAAATAAAAACTATACTGAAGCATTTTGTGATACTTCTTTCTGATCTGTGCATTCAACTATCAGAGTTGAAACTGACTTTTGATTGAAGAGTTCTAAAACACTCTTTCTATAGAAACTGCAATTGGACATTCGGCGCCCTAAGGGTCCTACAGTGGAAAAAGGAATATCTTCAAATAAAAACTACACAGAAGCATTCTGTGAAACTTCTTTCTGATCTGTGCATTCAACTAACAGAATTGAACCTTAATTTTTTTTGAGGAGTTCAGGAAACATTCTTTCTGTAGAAACTGCAAGTGGATATTCGCAGCGCTAAGCGGCCTGTAGTGGAAAAAGTCGTACCTTCAAAGAAAAACTACACAGAAGCATTCTGTGAGACATATTTCTGATCTGTGCATTCAGCCAACACGGTTGAACCTTACTTTTGATTCAGGAGTTCTGAAACACTCTTTCTGTAGAAACTGCAAGTGCACTTTTGGAGCGCTAAGGGACATATAGTTTAAAAAGGAATATCTTCTAATTAAAACTACGCAGAAGCATTCTGTGAAACTTCTTGCTGATCGGTGCATTCATCTAACAGAGTTGAACGTTAGTTTTGATTGAGCAGTTCTGAAACACTCTCTGTAGAAACTGCAAGTGGACATATTGTGTCCTAAGGTGCCTGTAGAGGAAAAAGGAATATCTTCAAATACATACTACACAGAAGCGTTCTGTGAAACTTCTTTGTGATCGGTAAATTCTACTAACAGAGTTGAACTTTACTTTTGATTCAGGAGTTCTGAAACACTGTTTTTTTAGAAACTGCAAGTGGATATTCGGAGCACAAAGGGGCCTATTGTGGAAAAATGAATATCTTCAAATAAAAACTACACTGAAGCATTTTGTGATACTTCTTTCTGATCTGTGCATTCAGCTATCAGAGTTGAAACTGACTTTTGATTGAAGAGTTCTGAAACACTCTTTCTATAGAAACTGCAAGTGGACAGTCGGAGCGCTAAGGGTCCTACAGTGGAAAAACGAATATCTTCAAGTAAAAACTACACAGAAGCATTCTGTGAAACTTCTTTCTGATCTGTACATTCAACTAACAGAGTTGAACCTTACTTTTGATTGGAGACTTCTGAAACACTCTTTCTGTAGTAACTGCAATTGGACATTCGGATCGCTAAGGGGCCTACAGTGGAAAAAGGAATACCTTCAAATCAAAACTACACAGAAGCATTCTGTGAAACTTCTTTCTGTTCTGTGCATTCAACTAACAAATTTGAACCGTGCTTTTGATTGAGCAGTTCTGAAACACTCTTTCTGTAGTAACTGCAAGTGGACAATCGGAGCGCTAAGGGGCCTACAGTTGAAAAAGGAATATCTTCAAATAAAAAGTACACAGAAGCATTGTGTGAAACTTCTTTCTGATCTGTGCATTCAACTGACAGAGTTGTAACTTCCTTTTGTTTGATGAGTTCTGAAGCATTCTTTCTGTAGGAACTGCAAGTGGACAATCAGAGTGCGAACGGGCCTCCGGTGCAAAAAGGAATATCTTCAAATAAAAGCTACACAGAAGCATTTTGTGAAATCTCATTCTGATCTGGGCATTCAACTTACAGAGTAGAAACTGACTTTTGATTGAAGAGTTCTGAAACACTCTTTCTATAGAAACTGCAAGTGGACATTCGGAGCGCAAATGGTCCTAGAGTGGAAAAAGGAATATCTTCAAATAAAAATTACACAGAAGCATTCTGTGAAACTTCTTGCTGATCGGTGCATTCATCTAAGAGATTTGAACGTTAGTTTTGATTGAGCAGTTCTGAGACAATCTGAAGAAACTGCAAGGGGACATACTGTGCCCTAAGAAGCCTGTAGAGGAAAAAGGATTATCTTCAAATAGATACTACACAGAAGCGTTCTGTGAAACTTCTTTCTGATCTGTACATTCTACTAACAGAGTTGAACATTACTTTTCATTCAGGAGTTCTGAAACACTCTTTCTGTAGAAACTGCAAGTGCACTTAGGGAGCGCTAAGGGGCATATAGTTTAAAAATGAATATCTTCTAATAAAAACTACACAGAAGCATTCTGTGAAACTTCTTGCTTATCGGTGCATTCATCTAACAGAGTTAAACGCTAGTTTTGATTGAGCAGTTCTGAAACACTCTTTCTGTAGAAACTGCAAGTGGACATATTGTGTCTTAAAAGGCCTGTAGAGGAAAAAGGAATATCTTCTAATACATACTACACAGAAGCGTTCTGTGAAACTTCTTTGTGATCGGTAAATTCTACTAACCGAGTTGAACTTTACTTTTGATTCAGGAGTTCTGAAACACTCTTTTTGTAGAAACTGCAAGTGGATATTCGGAGCAAAAAGGGGCCTATTGTGGAAAAATGAATATCTTCAAATAAAAACTACACTGAAGCATTTTGTGATACTTCTTTCTGATCTGTGCATTCAGCTATCAGAGTTGAAACGGACTTTTGATTGAAGAGTTCTGAAACAGTCTTTCTATAGAAACGGCAACTGGACATTCGGAGCGCTAAGGGTCCTACAGTGGAAAAAGGAATATCTTCAAATAAAAACTACACAGAATTATTCTGTGAAACTTCTTTCTGATCTGTATATTCAACTAACAGAGTTGAACCTTAGTTTTGGTTGAGGAGTTCTGCAACACTCTTTCTGTAGAAACTGCAAGTGGACATTCAGAGCGCTAGTGGGCCTATGATGGAAAAACGAATATCTTCAAATAAAAACTACACAGAAGCGTTTTGTGAAACTTGATTCTGATCTGTGCATTCAACTTACAGAGTTGAACCTTTCTTTTGATTGAGGAGTTCGGAAACACTGTTTCTGTGAAAAGTGCAAGTGGACATTCGGAGCGCTAAGGGGCCTGTAGTGGAAAAAGGAGTACCTGCAAACAAAAACTACACAGAAGCATTCTGTGAGACATCTTTCGGATCTGTGCATTCAGCTAACACGGTTGAACGTTTCTTTTGATTGAGGAGTTCTGAAACACTCTGTAGAAACTGCAAGTGAACATTTGGAGCGCGAATGGGCATATACTTTAAAAAGGAATATCTTCTAATAAAAACTACACAGAAGCATTCTGTGAAACTTCTTGCTGATCTGTGCATTCATCTAACCGATTTCAACCTTAGTATTGATTGAGGAGTTCTGAAACACTTTCTGTAGAAACTGCTAGTGGACATATGTTGCCCTAAGGGGCCTGTATAGGAAAAAGGAATATCTTCAAATATATACTACACAGAAGAGTTCTGTGAAATTTCTTTATTATCTGTATATTGTACTAACAGTGTTGAACCTTACTTTTGATCAGGAGTTCTGAAACACACTTTCTGTAGATTGTGCAAGTGCACTTTAGGAGCGCTAAGGAGCATATATTTGAAAAAGGAATATCTTCTAATGAAAACTACACAGAAGCATTCTGTGAAACTTCTTTCTGATCTGTGCATTCATCTAACAGAGTTGAAAGTTAGTTTTGATTGAGCAGTTCTGAAACACTCTTTCTGTAGAAACTGCAAGTGGACATATTGTGCCCTAAGGGGCCTGTAGAGGAAAAACTAATATCTTTAAATAAATACTACACAGAAGCGTTCTGTGAAGCTTCTTTCTGATCTGTACATTCTACTAATAGAGTTGAATCTTACTTTTGATTCAGGAGTTCTGAAACACTCTTTCTGTTGAAACTGCAAGTGCACATTTGGAGCCCTAAGGGGCCTACAGTGGAAAAAGGAATATCTTCAAATAAAACTACACAGAAGCATTGTGTGAAACTTCTTTCTGATCTGTGCATTCAACTGACAGAGTTGAAACTTCCTTTTGATTGATGAGTTCTGAAACATTCTTTCTGTAGGAACTGCAAGTGTACAATCAGAGCGCTAAGGGGCCTACGGTGCAAAAAGGAATATCTTCA
>NW_026653682.1:0-11443 GCF_009828535.3 Hylobates moloch | reverse complement strand
CCACAAGGTGGGAGGCTTGTCCCTTTCTTACAGTGATTTTCATAAGTGATTCAATGTTTTATGCTAATTTTAGTCTAAATCACACAAATTGTGGGAAGTTTATTGTGGAAGGAAAGGGAATGGTGAGAAAGTTGAATGGATAGAATAAGGGTAATTTACGTAGCCCTTACTTCTAACATTTTTGGATACTATCAGCCAATAAGTGAATGTTCCCCTGTATTAGACAAGGTCAGATTTAGAGATCGGCTATTGTCTGTTGTCAACAAGTTGATATGTGAATTTATGGGAAAGTAGTGGTGGAAATGAAAGCACCAGAGACTTATTCCTTCCCATTTTCCTCTAAAATGTCAGTGAATAGGCCAAGTTGACAGCTGCGTGTGTCAGAAAAGGTGGAAAATGAGCACATTCCAGAATTTGCAAGATGGTTCTATAAACTCTGCAGTGGGAAAGGATTAAGAAGTGTGACTAGAGGCTGAACCTAGGTCTTCTGCCTAAATCTGTCCTGTTAATTGATGTTAATCTGGGAGAGTCTGCTCTGAAAAGCAGAAGCACATTGACTTAGATGGGTAACAGCAAGAATCTAAGTTCTTGTTTTAGATACATAGAACTGAGTCCTCAACCTTATAGAATAGGGACAGGAGAGAATAGACAATGAAAAGCCATTTGTAATAGATTTACCTGTCTTTGTGTAACTGAGTCTTAGAATTCTGTAGTTAACATTAATCTACTGGGTAGCTTGGAGGGCAAAAGGGTGTGTGGCTCAGTAATTTCATACTTGACTGAGTTGTCATTCAGGAAGATTGGCAACGAATAGATCAGTAGTCTTGGAATATAAATCTTTCTGCAGGTCTCTTAGAATCTTGTTTGCAGTTACTCTGTAGAGGAAATGAATTAAAATATAATTCAAGAATGGAGAAGTGCTAGAAATTGTCAGTGTTTAAGAATTGTAACTAATGACAAAAATAAAAGCACTAGCAGTAACGTGGAATGGGTTGATGTTAAGCAAATTTTGTGGTAGCTACGGGATAAAAAAGAATGAAAAGGATAAGCAACAAGATTTTTGAAAGATTTATGTACCCGTATGTGTACACATGTGTGAATATTTTATATGGTGGACTAGAAGAGCCTAGCCTAAGCAAATGGGCAAATGTCTTACTATAATTTATGATTTTGATAGAGGTTTTAGAGTGTTTACTTATAAAAAATCTTTAAGTTTACCACTTTCAGAATTAAGAGCAGGATATTTATCTGACATGTCATTATAAAAGATAAAATAATGTATAATACAGTCTGGGTAACACAAATCAACATTTTAAAAAAAGTCCTGGAAGAATAGAAACCACACCAGAAATCGAACTAATCAAAACCGTTGTACCAATAAATGATTATACCACTAAATGTATGAAATTCCCTACTAAGGAGATATTTTTTAGAAAGGAAATTTTATTTAAAAAATTCCAGAAGTTTGCTACATAAAAGAGATAAACATAAAGCATAATGGACAGAGGCTAAATACCAAAGCTTTAGCTCAGATTATGTCAACCAAATATGAATGAAAAGAGAGGTTTGGCAATATCAATAATAAAATAGGATTTGTGGTAAATGAATTATGGCATAAGGATCATTTTTGTATAGGTAATTTACACATTTACTAGTGAAGAGATTAACTATCAATTATCATAACAACAAAGTGCATGAGACAAAAATAGAACTATAATATGTTCAGAGGGTGGAGCCAAGATGGCCAAATAGGAACAGCTCCAGTCTACAGCTCCCAGCTTGGGCGACTCAGAAGACACGTGATTTCTGCATTTCCATCTGAGGTACCGGGTTCATCTCACTAGGGAGTGCCAGACAGTGGGTGCAGGACTGTGGGTGCAGGACAGTGGGTGCAGTGCACCAATTGCGCGAGCTGAAGCAGGGCGAGGCATTGCCTCACTCGGGAAGTGCAAGGGTTCCGGGAGTTCCCTTTCCTAGTCAAAGAAACGGGTGACAGACGGCACCTGGAAAATCGGGTCACTCCCACCCTAATACTGTGCTTTTCCAATGGGCATAAAAAACGGCATACCAGGGGATTATATCCCACACCTGGCTCGGAGGGTCCTACGTCCACGGAGTCTCACTGATGGCTAGCACAGCAGTCTGAGATCAAACTGCAAGGCGGCAGCGAGGCTGGGGGAGGGGCGCCTGCCATTGCCCAGGCTTGATTAGGTAAACGAAGCAGCCAGGAAGCTCGAACTGGGTGGAGCCCACCACAGCTCAAGGAGGCCTGCCTGCCTCTGTTGGCTCCACCTCTGGGGGCGGGGCACAGACAAAGAAAAAGACAGCAGTAACCTCTGCAGACTTAAATGCCCCTCTCTGACAGCTTCGAAGAGAGTAGTGGCTCTCCTAGCACGCAGCTGGAGATCTGAAAACGGGCAGACTGCCTCCTCAAGTGGGTCCCTGACCCCTGAGCAGCCTAACTGGGAGGCACCTCCCAGTAGGGGCAGACTGACACCTCACAGGGCCGGGTACTCCTCTGAGACAAAACTTCCAGAGGAACTATCAGGCAGCAGCATTTGCGGGTTACCAATATCCGCTGTTCTACAGCCACTGCTATTCTGCAGCCACCGCTGCTGATACCCAGGCAAACAGCGTCTGGAGTGGACCTCTAGCAAACACCAACAGACCTGCAGCTGAGGGTCCTGTCTATTAGAAGGAAAACTAACAAACAGAAAGGACATCCACACCAAAAACCCATCTGTACGTCACCATCATCAAAGACCAAAAGTAGATAAAACCACAAAGATGGGGAAAAAACAGAACAGAAAAACTGGAAACTCTAAAAAGCAGAGCACCTCTCCTCCTCCAAAGGAACGCAGCTCCTCACCAGCAATGGAACAAAGCTGGATGGAGAATGACTGACGAGTTGAGAGAAGAAGGCGTCAGACGATCAAACTACCCCAAGCTACAGGAGGAAATTCAAACCAATGGCAAAGAAGTTAAAAACTTAGAAAAAAATTTAGATGAATGGATAACTAGAATAACCAATGCAGAGAAGTCCTTAAAGGAGCTGATGGAGCTGAAAGCCAAGGCTCGAGAACTACGTGAAGAATGCAGAAGCCTCAGGAGCCGATGCGATCAACTGGAAGAAAGGGTATCAGTGATGGAAGACGAAATGAATGAAATGAAGCGAGAGGGGAAGTTTAGAGAAAAAAGAATAAAAAGAAACGAACAAAGCCTCCGAGAAATATGGCACTATGTGAAAAGACCAAATCTATGTCTCATTGGTGTACCTGAAAGTGACGGGGAGAATGGAACCAAGTTGGAAAACACTCTGCAGGATATTATCCAGGAGAACTTCCCCAATCTAGCAAGGCAGGCCAACATTCAGATTCAGGAAATACAGAGAACGCCACAAAGATACTCCTCGAGAAGAGCAACTCCAAGACACATAATTGTCAGATTCACCAAAGTTGAAATGAAGGAAAAAATGTTAAGGGCAGCCAGACAGAAAGGTCGGGTTACCCACAAAGGGAAGCCCATCAGACTAACAGCTGATCTCTCGGCAGAAACTCTACAAGCCAGAAGAGAGTGGGGGTCGATATTCAACATTCTTAAAGAAAAGAATTTTCAACCCAGAATCTCCTATCCAGCCAAACTAAGCTTCATAAGTGAAGGAGAATTAAAATACTCTACAGACAAGCAAATGCTGAGTGATTTTGTCACCACTAGGCCTGCCCTAAAAGAGCTCCTGAAGGAAGCACTAAACATCAAAGGAACAACCGGTACCAGCCACTGCAAAAACATGCCAAAATGTAAAGATCATCAAGGCTAGGAAGAAACTGCATCAACTAACGAGCAAAATAACCAGCTAACATCATAATGACAGGACCAAATTCACACATAACAATATTAACTTTAAATGTAAATGGGCTAAATGTTCCAATTAAAAGACACAGACTGGCAAATTGGATAAAGAGTCAAGACCCATCAGTGTGCAGTGTTCAGGAAACCCATCTCACGTGCAGAGACACACATAGGCTCAAAATAAAGGGATGGAGGAAGACCTACCAAGCAAATGGAAAAAAAAAAAAGTCAGGGGTTGCAATCCTAGTCTCTGATAAAACAGACTTTAAACCAACAAAGATCAAAAGAGACAAAGAAGGCCATTACATAATGGTAAAGGGATCAATTCAACAAGAAGAGCTAACTATCCTAAATTTATATGCACCCAATACAGGAGCATCCAGATTCACAAAGCAAGTCCTGAGTGACCTACAAAGAGACTTAGACTCCCACACAATAATAATGGGAGACTTTAACACCCCACTGTCAACATTAGACAGATCAACGAGACAGAGTTAACAAGGATACCCAGGAATTGAACTCAGCTCTGCACCAAGCAGACCTAATAGACATCTACAGAACTCTCCACCCCAAATCAACAGAATATACATTTTTTTCAGCACCACTCCACACCTATTCCAAAATTGACCACATAGTTGGAAGTAAAGCACTCCTCAGCAAATATAAAAGAACAGAAATTATAACAAACTGTCTCTCAGACCACAGTGCAATCAAACTAGAACTCAGGATTAAGAAACTCACTCAAAACTGCTCAACTACATGGAAACTGAACAACCTGCTCCTGAATGACTACTGGGTACATAACGAAATGAAGGCAGAAATAAAGATGTTCTTTGAAACCAACGAGAACAAATACACAACATACCAGAATCTCTGGGACACATTCAAAGCAGTATGTAGAGAGAAATTTATAGCACTAAATGCCCACAAGAGAAAGCAGGGAAGATCCAAAATTGACACCCTAACATCACAATTAAAAGAGCTAGAAAAGCAAGAGCAAACACATTGAAAAGCTAGCAGAAGGCAAGAAATAACTAAAATTAGAGCAGAACTGAAGGAAATAGAGACACAAAAAACCCTTCAAAAAATTAATGAATCCAGCAGCTGGTTTTTTGAAAAGATCAACAAAATCGATAGACTGCTAGCTAGCAAGACTAATAAAGAAGTAAAGAGAGAAGAATCAAATAGACGCAATAAAAAATGATAAAGGGGATATCACCACCAATCCCACAGAAATACAAACTACCATCAGAGAATACTACAAACACCTCTACGCAAATAAACTAGAAAATCTAGAAGAAGTGGATAAATTCCTTGACACACCCTCCTAAGACTAAACCAGGAAGAAGTTGAATCTCTGAACAGACCAATAACAGGCTCTGAAATTGTGGCAATAATCAATAGCTTACCAACCAAAAAAAGTCCAGGACCAGATGGATTCACAGCCGAATTCTGCCGGAGGTACAAGGAGGAACTGGTGCCATTCCTTCTGAAACTATTCTAATCAATAGAAAAAAAAGGAAATCCTCCCGAACTCATTTTATGAGGCCAGCATCATCCTGATACCAAAGCCTGGCAGAGACACAACCAAAAAAGAGAATTTTAGACCAATATCTTTGATGAACATCGATGCAAAAATTCTCAATAAAATACTGGCAAACCGAATCCAGGAGCACATCAAAAAGCTTATCCACCATGATCAAGTGGGGTTCATCCCTGGGATGCAAGGCTAGTTCAATATACGCAAATCAATAAATGTAATCCAGCATATAAACAGAACCAAAGACAAAAACCACATGATTATCTCAATAGATGCAGAAAAGGCCTTTGACAAAATTAAACAACCCTTCATGCTAAAACTCTCAATAAATTAGGTATTGATGGGACGTATCTTAAAATAATAAGAGCTATCTATGACAAACCCACAGCCAATATCATACTGAATGGGCAAAAACTGGAAGCATTCCCTTTGAAAACTGGCACAAGACAGGGATGCCCTCTCTCACGACTCCTATTCAACCTAGTGTTGGAAGTTCTGGCCAGGGCAATTAGGCAGGAGAAGGAAATAAAGGGTATTCAATTAGGAAAAGAGGAAGTCAAATTGTCCCTGTTTGCAGATGACATGATTGTATATCTAGAAAACCCCATTGTCTCAGCCCAAAATCTCTTAAGCTGATAAGCAACTTCAGCAAAGTCTCAGGATACAAAATCAATGTACAAAAATCACAAGCATTCTTATACACCAATAACAGACAAACAGAGATCCAAATCATGAATGAACTCCCATTCACAATTTTTTCAAAGAGAATAAAATACCTGGGAATCCAACTTACAAGGGACATGAAGGACCTCTTCAAGGAGAACTACAAATCACTGCTCAATGAAATCAAAGAGGATACAAACAAATGGAAGAACATTCCATGCTCATGGGTAGGAAGAATCAATATCATGAAAATGGCCATACTGCCCAAGGTAATTTATAAATTCAATGCCATCCCCATCAAGCTACCAATGACTTTCTTCACAGAATTAGAAAAAAGTACTTTAAAGTTCACGTGGAACCAAAAAAGAGCCCACATCGCCAAGTCAATCCTAAGCCAAAAGAACAAAGCCGGAGGCATCACGCTACCTGACTTCAAACTATATGGCTATGGTAACCAAAACAGCAGGGTACTGGTATCAAAACAGAGATATAGATCAATGGAACAGAATAGAGCCCTCAGAAATAATGCCGCATATCTACAACCATCTGATCTTTGACAAACCTGACAAAAACAAGCAATGGGGAATGGATTCCCTATTTAATAAATGGTGCTGGGAAAACTGGCTAGCCATATGTAGAAAGCTGAAACTGGATCCCTTCCTTACACCTTATACAAAAATTAATTCAAGATGGATTAAATACTTACATGTTAGAGCTAAAACCATAAAAACCCTAGAAGAAAACCTAGGCAATACCATTCAGGACATAGGCACGGGCAAGGACTTCATGTCTAAAACACCAAAAGCAATGGCAACAACAGCCAAAATTGACAAATGGGATCTAATTAAACTAAAGAGCTTCTGCACAGCAAAAGAAACTACCATCAGGGCCGGGCGCGGTGGCTCACGCTTGTAATCCCAGCACTTTGGGAGGCCGAGGCGGGCGAATCACGAGGTCAGGAGATCGAGACCACGGTGAAACCCCGTCTCTACTAAAAAATATAAAAAATTAGCCGGGCGTGGTGGCGGGCGCCTGTAGTCCCAGCTACTCAGAGAGGCTGAGGCAGGAGAATGGCGTGAACCCGGGAGGCGGAGCTTGCAGTGAGCTGAGATTGCGCCACTGAACTCCAGCCTGGGTGACAGAGCGAGACTCCGTCTCAAAAAAAAAAAAAGAAACTACCATCAGAATGAACAGGCAACCTACAAAATGGGAGAAAATTTTCGCAACCTACTCCTCTGAAAAAGGGCTAATATCCAGAATCTACAATGAACTCAAACAAATTTACAAGAAAAAAACAAACAACCCCATCAAAAAGTGGGCAAAGGATATGAACAGACACTTCTCAAAAGAAGACATTTATGCAACCAAAAAACACATGAAAAAATGCTCATCATCACGGCGATCAGAGAAATGCAAATCAAAACCACATTGAGATACCATCTCACACCAGTTAGAATGGCGATCATTAAAAAGTCAGGAAACAACAGGTGCTGGAGAGGATGTGGAGAAATAGGAACACTTTTACACTGTTGGTGGGACTGTAAACTAGTTCAACCATTGTGGAAGTCAGTGTGGCGATGCCTCAGGGATCTAGAACTAGAAATACCATTTGACCCAGCTATCCCATTACTGGGTATATACCCAAAGGATTATAAATCGTGCTGCTATAAAGAGACATGCACACGTATGTTTATTGCGGCACTATTCACAATAGCAAAGACTTGGAACCAAGCCAAATGTCCAACAACAATAGACTGGATTAAGAAAATGTGGCACATATAGACCATGGAATACTGTGCAGCCCTAAAAAATAATAAGTTCTTGTCCTTTGTAGGGACATGGATGAAACTGAAAACCATCATTCTCAGCAAACTATCGCAAGGACAAAAAACCAAACACCGCATGTTCTCACTCATAGGTGGGGATTGAACGATGAGAACAGATGGACACAGGAAGGGGAACATCACACTCGGGGACTGTTGTGGAGTAGAAGGAGTGCGGAGGGATAGCATTAGGAGATAAACCTAATGCTAAATGACGAGTTAATGGGTGCAGCACACCAACATGGCACATGTATACATATGTAACAAACCTGCACATTGTGCACATGTACCCTAAAACTTAAAGTATAATAACAATAAAATTTAAAAAATAGAACTACAAGTAGAACTCTGCAGGTACATGGTTTGGGGGAGATTTTCACAGGTTAAGTAGACACGAACATGAACCATATGAATAGAATAATTAAAGTCAGAATTTAAGTGTCAGTGAAGGATATACAAAAATTGGTCCTTTATCAGGTGAACAAATAATTCAAATTTAAAAGAAGAAAATGTCACAGGTTTCATGTGTTCATCACTCAGTCATTATCTCCAGTTTTAACCATCTAAGAATAGACCCAAGTCGCCAAAGCGGAGAGCAAAGCTTCAGCTGTATTATTGAGGCCCCAGGGAGCATCACTGCGAAAGAACAAGGCTCCCTTCTAAAGTTAGGTTGGAGAATGCCTGGGAAGTCAGTCCACAGTGGTTGCTTCCTGTTATTTCCTTCCACGTGTAGACCTTGGACCTGCCTGTAGGTCCTGAATTGGATTTGCAAATCTGCATGGCAGGTTACAGCCTGCCTAGCAAAACTGGGTGTTGATAAATGAAAAGCCGCAGAGTTAAGGGTATCCTGACTTAACATCTGAAAGTAAGGCTTTGTGTGCCGTTCTGGGTGTGCTGAAACACAGGAAGCCAGGAGGAGGCCTGACTCTTTTTAGGGATCCACAGAGTAGGCAGCAAGGCAGAGCCTGCTTTCTTTTTGAGGCATAGGAACTCTACCAGTGGATTTCAGCCTTTCACCTTGTCTTCATTTCTGGAGGAGTGATTAAAGAGTCACCTGCAAATAAGATAGTTTTATTTCTTCTTTTCTAATCAGTATAGCTTTTATTTCCTTTTCTTGTGTGAGTGCATTAGGTTTGGCTTTCAGTATGGTGTGGAAAAAAACTGGGGATATCTTTTTTTTTTTTTTTTTCTGAGCAGGCATCTTTTAAGATGCTGGTACTTTGAAAATTCTAATCTCAAACCTTAGATTAAACTAGATTGTTCTCTAAAGAAAAGATATTTCTTAGGTCCTTTATCCAGACAATGCAGATGCTATATATAGGACCCTTAGTTGTTGATTGACTGTCCTCCTGTGACTGGAGACCATGGTGGTAACTGGTTTCTCTGTGGGTTGATTAGAGTTAAGTCAGTGTGTGTATGTTTACCATTAATCTAGGATAATAAGAATCTTGTTTTGGCAGGTTGTGGCTCAAGAGTTTCTTTCATTTGTGAGCAACTGTCACGTATAGCAGTGAGTAGCTGAAATAAAATTTTATTGTTGGCATAGTTGTGACAGGCAGCTGTAGCTTGCATTTTCTTGTCCCTAATTTTATCTTGTGTTACACGTGCAAAATTAAGAAAGAAAGCTATAGCATGTATTACAATTCATGTTCATGTAGACCTGAACATGGGCTTTGGAGCCAGACCGCTTAGATTTAAATCCCCGCCTCACTTCTTCGCTGTGTGATATCTCTGTGCTTCATTACCCTTTTCTGTAAAATGGGGAAATTTTGTAGGATAGTGGATTAAGTTTAGTAATACACTTGCAAAGAAGTTTGAACAGTACCTGTCACAGAAATGTTCAAATATTAGCTATGCTAATCTTTGTTATTAATAAAATGAACATTTGGTCTTCTTTCAGAATTGAGCACTTCGCCAGAATCTACAGTCAAAAAATTGGCATCAAAAAGGAAGTTCTTATGAAAACCTTGTGGGGAGATTACTATATAAATATGAAGGCTAAAAAGATCATGAAGGGTGATCAGGTAATGTGGTATATGCCCCTTTTGATTGTTGGTCATATTCTTGCCGTATGAAAACCTATACTGTAATGTCTTTAATAAATGTAATTCAGCTTTAACTTATGCAGGTGAGTTCATGAGGAGTTTTTTACTGTATGTAATTGGGAAAGGCTTACAAGTCTCATACACAGGTATTGTTCATACAGAATTCTTAGTCCTTTTAAGTATAGTGAACAAAGAACTGCTTTTTCTTTTCTTTTTTTTTCAGAAGACCAAAAATCTTAGATCTTGGGCACCTGAAGACACAAATTTTGTGCCGTGCATTTGTTTGTCTCTGTCACCATAAAGAGATGTCTCTTCTAGACATCCCTGTATGGTTCACACTGTCCTTCTAGTCTCAGCTGAGACCTTATCTCACTGCATCCTGGTCATCGTGCAGTGTAGATCGGGAGAGGTGGGTGCTCCCTGAAACCCCTTCTACAGATAGAGGTGGTGTAGGAATGCTGTCATATACCCTCAAAGGATATTTTTCTTGGAGCTTTATGATTTTAATGTAAAAATCAGGATTTCATAAATTTATTCTCATTGAAAATCATATACATTGCTTTTGAGAAAGTACTCACAAGTATAAAGCCACAGCAAACAAAACAATTGAAGCCAGCACTGCTAGTAGATGTTCGTAATTTCTTTCATTCTTTTTGCATAGATATGTACATCCCTCAGTTGAGATTATGCTGTTTATACAATATAGTTGCCCTTTTGCTTTTATCATATCCTGAACATCTTCCCTTGCCATTAAAAGCTTTTTTATAAACAATATATTTTAAAGGGAGTGAATATAGCTAAGTGGGAAAGAGTGTGCCTTGAGAGTTGACTCTGTGTTTGAATTTTCCCCCCACCACTTACTGGCTGTATGACTTTTATCTCAGTTATTTCATTTGTAAAATGTAGATAATAGCACTTATAGGATAGTTATGATGATTATATGAAATAATTCAGTAAGCACCCTGTTATTTTATTTTGTGAGAGCACTATCATTTATGAATCATTCTCTTAAGATTGGACATAGTTTTTTTTCAAATGTTTTGATATTGTAGAGTTATGATAGACATCTTTGTGCATAAGTTTTATGTCTTCATGATGCTTTTTTTAAAACTGAGCATTCTAAGCCAATGACTTTTAATTTCTTAATACTGTTGCCAGTAGTTCTTCAGAAAGGAGGTATCAATTTATTAATATATCCCATCTCATGTATATGGGAGAGTATACCCCTCAAGGTGCTCTTGCTATTAACTTTTTGCATAGTTTGGTAAGAGAAATGATGAGGTTTTTTGGGTTTTCAAAATTTTCCTATCCTTGTGAACTTTTAGAAATATGTTTAAGAATGCTTTATGTTTCTTCTAACATAATTTTGGACTGAAGTCCATGGAAAGAGCCTGCATGTGCAGAGTGAAGTTTTAGCTCTTGGCTTGTGTGCTGTATGTGTTTGATGGCAGCCATGGTAATATGACCCACAAATGGTCATATCACTTGTAAAGTCTATGGTTCCCAGAGGAAAGAACAGTGGA
>NW_026653681.1:0-11443 GCF_009828535.3 Hylobates moloch | reverse complement strand
CCACAAGGTGGGAGGCTTGTCCCTTTCTTACAGTGATTTTCATAAGTGATTCAATGTTTTATGCTAATTTTAGTCTAAATCACACAAATTGTGGGAAGTTTATTGTGGAAGGAAAGGGAATGGTGAGAAAGTTGAATGGATAGAATAAGGGTAATTTACGTAGCCCTTACTTCTAACATTTTTGGATACTATCAGCCAATAAGTGAATGTTCCCCTGTATTAGACAAGGTCAGATTTAGAGATCGGCTATTGTCTGTTGTCAACAAGTTGATATGTGAATTTATGGGAAAGTAGTGGTGGAAATGAAAGCACCAGAGACTTATTCCTTCCCATTTTCCTCTAAAATGTCAGTGAATAGGCCAAGTTGACAGCTGCGTGTGTCAGAAAAGGTGGAAAATGAGCACATTCCAGAATTTGCAAGATGGTTCTATAAACTCTGCAGTGGGAAAGGATTAAGAAGTGTGACTAGAGGCTGAACCTAGGTCTTCTGCCTAAATCTGTCCTGTTAATTGATGTTAATCTGGGAGAGTCTGCTCTGAAAAGCAGAAGCACATTGACTTAGATGGGTAACAGCAAGAATCTAAGTTCTTGTTTTAGATACATAGAACTGAGTCCTCAACCTTATAGAATAGGGACAGGAGAGAATAGACAATGAAAAGCCATTTGTAATAGATTTACCTGTCTTTGTGTAACTGAGTCTTAGAATTCTGTAGTTAACATTAATCTACTGGGTAGCTTGGAGGGCAAAAGGGTGTGTGGCTCAGTAATTTCATACTTGACTGAGTTGTCATTCAGGAAGATTGGCAACGAATAGATCAGTAGTCTTGGAATATAAATCTTTCTGCAGGTCTCTTAGAATCTTGTTTGCAGTTACTCTGTAGAGGAAATGAATTAAAATATAATTCAAGAATGGAGAAGTGCTAGAAATTGTCAGTGTTTAAGAATTGTAACTAATGACAAAAATAAAAGCACTAGCAGTAACGTGGAATGGGTTGATGTTAAGCAAATTTTGTGGTAGCTACGGGATAAAAAAGAATGAAAAGGATAAGCAACAAGATTTTTGAAAGATTTATGTACCCGTATGTGTACACATGTGTGAATATTTTATATGGTGGACTAGAAGAGCCTAGCCTAAGCAAATGGGCAAATGTCTTACTATAATTTATGATTTTGATAGAGGTTTTAGAGTGTTTACTTATAAAAAATCTTTAAGTTTACCACTTTCAGAATTAAGAGCAGGATATTTATCTGACATGTCATTATAAAAGATAAAATAATGTATAATACAGTCTGGGTAACACAAATCAACATTTTAAAAAAAGTCCTGGAAGAATAGAAACCACACCAGAAATCGAACTAATCAAAACCGTTGTACCAATAAATGATTATACCACTAAATGTATGAAATTCCCTACTAAGGAGATATTTTTTAGAAAGGAAATTTTATTTAAAAAATTCCAGAAGTTTGCTACATAAAAGAGATAAACATAAAGCATAATGGACAGAGGCTAAATACCAAAGCTTTAGCTCAGATTATGTCAACCAAATATGAATGAAAAGAGAGGTTTGGCAATATCAATAATAAAATAGGATTTGTGGTAAATGAATTATGGCATAAGGATCATTTTTGTATAGGTAATTTACACATTTACTAGTGAAGAGATTAACTATCAATTATCATAACAACAAAGTGCATGAGACAAAAATAGAACTATAATATGTTCAGAGGGTGGAGCCAAGATGGCCAAATAGGAACAGCTCCAGTCTACAGCTCCCAGCTTGGGCGACTCAGAAGACACGTGATTTCTGCATTTCCATCTGAGGTACCGGGTTCATCTCACTAGGGAGTGCCAGACAGTGGGTGCAGGACTGTGGGTGCAGGACAGTGGGTGCAGTGCACCAATTGCGCGAGCTGAAGCAGGGCGAGGCATTGCCTCACTCGGGAAGTGCAAGGGTTCCGGGAGTTCCCTTTCCTAGTCAAAGAAACGGGTGACAGACGGCACCTGGAAAATCGGGTCACTCCCACCCTAATACTGTGCTTTTCCAATGGGCATAAAAAACGGCATACCAGGGGATTATATCCCACACCTGGCTCGGAGGGTCCTACGTCCACGGAGTCTCACTGATGGCTAGCACAGCAGTCTGAGATCAAACTGCAAGGCGGCAGCGAGGCTGGGGGAGGGGCGCCTGCCATTGCCCAGGCTTGATTAGGTAAACGAAGCAGCCAGGAAGCTCGAACTGGGTGGAGCCCACCACAGCTCAAGGAGGCCTGCCTGCCTCTGTTGGCTCCACCTCTGGGGGCGGGGCACAGACAAAGAAAAAGACAGCAGTAACCTCTGCAGACTTAAATGCCCCTCTCTGACAGCTTCGAAGAGAGTAGTGGCTCTCCTAGCACGCAGCTGGAGATCTGAAAACGGGCAGACTGCCTCCTCAAGTGGGTCCCTGACCCCTGAGCAGCCTAACTGGGAGGCACCTCCCAGTAGGGGCAGACTGACACCTCACAGGGCCGGGTACTCCTCTGAGACAAAACTTCCAGAGGAACTATCAGGCAGCAGCATTTGCGGGTTACCAATATCCGCTGTTCTACAGCCACTGCTATTCTGCAGCCACCGCTGCTGATACCCAGGCAAACAGCGTCTGGAGTGGACCTCTAGCAAACACCAACAGACCTGCAGCTGAGGGTCCTGTCTATTAGAAGGAAAACTAACAAACAGAAAGGACATCCACACCAAAAACCCATCTGTACGTCACCATCATCAAAGACCAAAAGTAGATAAAACCACAAAGATGGGGAAAAAACAGAACAGAAAAACTGGAAACTCTAAAAAGCAGAGCACCTCTCCTCCTCCAAAGGAACGCAGCTCCTCACCAGCAATGGAACAAAGCTGGATGGAGAATGACTGACGAGTTGAGAGAAGAAGGCGTCAGACGATCAAACTACCCCAAGCTACAGGAGGAAATTCAAACCAATGGCAAAGAAGTTAAAAACTTAGAAAAAAATTTAGATGAATGGATAACTAGAATAACCAATGCAGAGAAGTCCTTAAAGGAGCTGATGGAGCTGAAAGCCAAGGCTCGAGAACTACGTGAAGAATGCAGAAGCCTCAGGAGCCGATGCGATCAACTGGAAGAAAGGGTATCAGTGATGGAAGACGAAATGAATGAAATGAAGCGAGAGGGGAAGTTTAGAGAAAAAAGAATAAAAAGAAACGAACAAAGCCTCCGAGAAATATGGCACTATGTGAAAAGACCAAATCTATGTCTCATTGGTGTACCTGAAAGTGACGGGGAGAATGGAACCAAGTTGGAAAACACTCTGCAGGATATTATCCAGGAGAACTTCCCCAATCTAGCAAGGCAGGCCAACATTCAGATTCAGGAAATACAGAGAACGCCACAAAGATACTCCTCGAGAAGAGCAACTCCAAGACACATAATTGTCAGATTCACCAAAGTTGAAATGAAGGAAAAAATGTTAAGGGCAGCCAGACAGAAAGGTCGGGTTACCCACAAAGGGAAGCCCATCAGACTAACAGCTGATCTCTCGGCAGAAACTCTACAAGCCAGAAGAGAGTGGGGGTCGATATTCAACATTCTTAAAGAAAAGAATTTTCAACCCAGAATCTCCTATCCAGCCAAACTAAGCTTCATAAGTGAAGGAGAATTAAAATACTCTACAGACAAGCAAATGCTGAGTGATTTTGTCACCACTAGGCCTGCCCTAAAAGAGCTCCTGAAGGAAGCACTAAACATCAAAGGAACAACCGGTACCAGCCACTGCAAAAACATGCCAAAATGTAAAGATCATCAAGGCTAGGAAGAAACTGCATCAACTAACGAGCAAAATAACCAGCTAACATCATAATGACAGGACCAAATTCACACATAACAATATTAACTTTAAATGTAAATGGGCTAAATGTTCCAATTAAAAGACACAGACTGGCAAATTGGATAAAGAGTCAAGACCCATCAGTGTGCAGTGTTCAGGAAACCCATCTCACGTGCAGAGACACACATAGGCTCAAAATAAAGGGATGGAGGAAGACCTACCAAGCAAATGGAAAAAAAAAAAAGTCAGGGGTTGCAATCCTAGTCTCTGATAAAACAGACTTTAAACCAACAAAGATCAAAAGAGACAAAGAAGGCCATTACATAATGGTAAAGGGATCAATTCAACAAGAAGAGCTAACTATCCTAAATTTATATGCACCCAATACAGGAGCATCCAGATTCACAAAGCAAGTCCTGAGTGACCTACAAAGAGACTTAGACTCCCACACAATAATAATGGGAGACTTTAACACCCCACTGTCAACATTAGACAGATCAACGAGACAGAGTTAACAAGGATACCCAGGAATTGAACTCAGCTCTGCACCAAGCAGACCTAATAGACATCTACAGAACTCTCCACCCCAAATCAACAGAATATACATTTTTTTCAGCACCACACCACACCTATTCCAAAATTGACCACATAGTTGGAAGTAAAGCTCTCCTCAGCAAATGTAAAAGAACAGAAATTATAACAAACTGTCTCTCAGACCACAGTGCAATCAAACTAGAACTCAGGATTAAGAAACTCACTCAAAACTGCTCAACTACATGGAAACTGAACAACCTGCTCCTGAATGACTACTGGGTACATAACGAAATGAAGGCAGAAATAAAGATGTTCTTTGAAACCAACGAGAACAAATACACAACATACCAGAATCTCTGGGACACATTCAAAGCAGTATGTAGAGAGAAATTTATAGCACTAAATGCCCACAAGAGAAAGCAGGGAAGATCCAAAATTGACACCCTAACATCACAATTAAAAGAGCTAGAAAAGCAAGAGCAAACACATTGAAAAGCTAGCAGAAGGCAAGAAATAACTAAAATTAGAGCAGAACTGAAGGAAATAGAGACACAAAAAACCCTTCAAAAGATTAATGAATCCAGCAGCTGGTTTTTTGAAAAGATCAACAAAATCGATAGACTGCTAGCTAGCAAGACTAATAAAGAAGTAAAGAGAGAAGAATCAAATAGACGCAATAAAAAATGATAAAGGGGATATCACCACCAATCCCACAGAAATACAAACTACCATCAGAGAATACTACAAACACCTCTACGCAAATAAACTAGAAAATCTAGAAGAAGTGGATAAATTCCTTGACACACCCTCCTAAGACTAAACCAGGAAGAAGTTGAATCTCTGAACAGACCAATAACAGGCTCTGAAATTGTGGCAATAATCAATAGCTTACCAACCAAAAAAAGTCCAGGACCAGATGGATTCACAGCCGAATTCTGCCGGAGGTACAAGGAGGAACTGGTGCCATTCCTTCTGAAACTATTCTAATCAATAGAAAAAAAAGGAAATCCTCCCGAACTCATTTTATGAGGCCAGCATCATCCTGATACCAAAGCCTGGCAGAGACACAACCAAAAAAGAGAATTTTAGACCAATATCTTTGATGAACATCGATGCAAAAATTCTCAATAAAATACTGGCAAACCGAATCCAGGAGCACATCAAAAAGCTTATCCACCATGATCAAGTGGGGTTCATCCCTGGGATGCAAGGCTAGTTCAATATACGCAAATCAATAAATGTAATCCAGCATATAAACAGAACCAAAGACAAAAACCACATGATTATCTCAATAGATGCAGAAAAGGCCTTTGACAAAATTAAACAACCCTTCATGCTAAAACTCTCAATAAATTAGGTATTGATGGGACGTATCTTAAAATAATAAGAGCTATCTATGACAAACCCACAGCCAATATCATACTGAATGGGCAAAAACTGGAAGCATTCCCTTTGAAAACTGGCACAAGACAGGGATGCCCTCTCTCACGACTCCTATTCAACCTAGTGTTGGAAGTTCTGGCCAGGGCAATTAGGCAGGAGAAGGAAATAAAGGGTATTCAATTAGGAAAAGAGGAAGTCAAATTGTCCCTGTTTGCAGATGACATGATTGTATATCTAGAAAACCCCATTGTCTCAGCCCAAAATCTCTTAAGCTGATAAGCAACTTCAGCAAAGTCTCAGGATACAAAATCAATGTACAAAAATCACAAGCATTCTTATACACCAATAACAGACAAACAGAGATCCAAATCATGAATGAACTCCCATTCACAATTTTTTCAAAGAGAATAAAATACCTGGGAATCCAACTTACAAGGGACATGAAGGACCTCTTCAAGGAGAACTACAAATCACTGCTCAATGAAATCAAAGAGGATACAAACAAATGGAAGAACATTCCATGCTCATGGGTAGGAAGAATCAATATCATGAAAATGGCCATACTGCCCAAGGTAATTTATAAATTCAATGCCATCCCCATCAAGCTACCAATGACTTTCTTCACAGAATTAGAAAAAAGTACTTTAAAGTTCACGTGGAACCAAAAAAGAGCCCACATCGCCAAGTCAATCCTAAGCCAAAAGAACAAAGCCGGAGGCATCACGCTACCTGACTTCAAACTATATGGCTATGGTAACCAAAACAGCAGGGTACTGGTATCAAAACAGAGATATAGATCAATGGAACAGAATAGAGCCCTCAGAAATAATGCCGCATATCTACAACCATCTGATCTTTGACAAACCTGACAAAAACAAGCAATGGGGAATGGATTCCCTATTTAATAAATGGTGCTGGGAAAACTGGCTAGCCATATGTAGAAAGCTGAAACTGGATCCCTTCCTTACACCTTATACAAAAATTAATTCAAGATGGATTAAATACTTACATGTTAGAGCTAAAACCATAAAAACCCTAGAAGAAAACCTAGGCAATACCATTCAGGACATAGGCACGGGCAAGGACTTCATGTCTAAAACACCAAAAGCAATGGCAACAACAGCCAAAATTGACAAATGGGATCTAATTAAACTAAAGAGCTTCTGCACAGCAAAAGAAACTACCATCAGGGCCGGGCGCGGTGGCTCACGCTTGTAATCCCAGCACTTTGGGAGGCCGAGGCGGGCGAATCACGAGGTCAGGAGATCGAGACCACGGTGAAACCCCGTCTCTACTAAAAAATATAAAAAATTAGCCGGGCGTGGTGGCGGGCGCCTGTAGTCCCAGCTACTCAGAGAGGCTGAGGCAGGAGAATGGCGTGAACCCGGGAGGCGGAGCTTGCAGTGAGCTGAGATTGCGCCACTGAACTCCAGCCTGGGTGACAGAGCGAGACTCCGTCTCAAAAAAAAAAAAAGAAACTACCATCAGAATGAACAGGCAACCTACAAAATGGGAGAAAATTTTCGCAACCTACTCCTCTGAAAAAGGGCTAATATCCAGAATCTACAATGAACTCAAACAAATTTACAAGAAAAAAACAAACAACCCCATCAAAAAGTGGGCAAAGGATATGAACAGACACTTCTCAAAAGAAGACATTTATGCAACCAAAAAACACATGAAAAAATGCTCATCATCACGGCGATCAGAGAAATGCAAATCAAAACCACATTGAGATACCATCTCACACCAGTTAGAATGGCGATCATTAAAAAGTCAGGAAACAACAGGTGCTGGAGAGGATGTGGAGAAATAGGAACACTTTTACACTGTTGGTGGGACTGTAAACTAGTTCAACCATTGTGGAAGTCAGTGTGGCGATGCCTCAGGGATCTAGAACTAGAAATACCATTTGACCCAGCTATCCCATTACTGGGTATATACCCAAAGGATTATAAATCGTGCTGCTATAAAGAGACATGCACACGTATGTTTATTGCGGCACTATTCACAATAGCAAAGACTTGGAACCAAGCCAAATGTCCAACAACAATAGACTGGATTAAGAAAATGTGGCACATATAGACCATGGAATACTGTGCAGCCCTAAAAAATAATAAGTTCTTGTCCTTTGTAGGGACATGGA
Source organism: Hylobates moloch (assembly GCF_009828535.3). Taxonomy (NCBI): domain Eukaryota; kingdom Metazoa; phylum Chordata; class Mammalia; order Primates; family Hylobatidae; genus Hylobates; species Hylobates moloch. The sequence goes on along the minus strand of NW_026653681.1, from coordinate 3,548 downwards.
TGAAACTGAAAACCATCATTCTCAGCAAACTATCGCAAGGACAAAAAACCAAACACCGCATGTTCTCACTCATAGGTGGGGATTGAACGATGAGAACAGATGGACACAGGAAGGGGAACATCACACTCGGGGACTGTTGTGGAGTAGAAGGAGTGCGGAGGGATAGCATTAGGAGATAAACCTAATGCTAAATGACGAGTTAATGGGTGCAGCACACCAACATGGCACATGTATACATATGTAACAAACCTGCACATTGTGCACATGTACCCTAAAACTTAAAGTATAATAACAATAAAATTTAAAAAATAGAACTACAAGTAGAACTCTGCAGGTACATGGTTTGGGGGAGATTTTCACAGGTTAAGTAGACACGAACATGAACCATATGAATAGAATAATTAAAGTCAGAATTTAAGTGTCAGTGAAGGATATACAAAAATTGGTCCTTTATCAGGTGAACAAATAATTCAAATTTAAAAGAAGAAAATGTCACAGGTTTCATGTGTTCATCACTCAGTCATTATCTCCAGTTTTAACCATCTAAGAATAGACCCAAGTCGCCAAAGCGGAGAGCAAAGCTTCAGCTGTATTATTGAGGCCCCAGGGAGCATCACTGCGAAAGAACAAGGCTCCCTTCTAAAGTTAGGTTGGAGAATGCCTGGGAAGTCAGTCCACAGTGGTTGCTTCCTGTTATTTCCTTCCACGTGTAGACCTTGGACCTGCCTGTAGGTCCTGAATTGGATTTGCAAATCTGCATGGCAGGTTACAGCCTGCCTAGCAAAACTGGGTGTTGATAAATGAAAAGCCGCAGAGTTAAGGGTATCCTGACTTAACATCTGAAAGTAAGGCTTTGTGTGCCGTTCTGGGTGTGCTGAAACACAGGAAGCCAGGAGGAGGCCTGACTCTTTTTAGGGATCCACAGAGTAGGCAGCAAGGCAGAGCCTGCTTTCTTTTTGAGGCATAGGAACTCTACCAGTGGATTTCAGCCTTTCACCTTGTCTTCATTTCTGGAGGAGTGATTAAAGAGTCACCTGCAAATAAGATAGTTTTATTTCTTCTTTTCTAATCAGTATAGCTTTTATTTCCTTTTCTTGTGTGAGTGCATTAGGTTTGGCTTTCAGTATGGTGTGGAAAAAAACTGGGGATATCTTTTTTTTTTTTTTTTTCTGAGCAGGCATCTTTTAAGATGCTGGTACTTTGAAAATTCTAATCTCAAACCTTAGATTAAACTAGATTGTTCTCTAAAGAAAAGATATTTCTTAGGTCCTTTATCCAGACAATGCAGATGCTATATATAGGACCCTTAGTTGTTGATTGACTGTCCTCCTGTGACTGGAGACCATGGTGGTAACTGGTTTCTCTGTGGGTTGATTAGAGTTAAGTCAGTGTGTGTATGTTTACCATTAATCTAGGATAATAAGAATCTTGTTTTGGCAGGTTGTGGCTCAAGAGTTTCTTTCATTTGTGAGCAACTGTCACGTATAGCAGTGAGTAGCTGAAATAAAATTTTATTGTTGGCATAGTTGTGACAGGCAGCTGTAGCTTGCATTTTCTTGTCCCTAATTTTATCTTGTGTTACACGTGCAAAATTAAGAAAGAAAGCTATAGCATGTATTACAATTCATGTTCATGTAGACCTGAACATGGGCTTTGGAGCCAGACCGCTTAGATTTAAATCCCCGCCTCACTTCTTCGCTGTGTGATATCTCTGTGCTTCATTACCCTTTTCTGTAAAATGGGGAAATTTTGTAGGATAGTGGATTAAGTTTAGTAATACACTTGCAAAGAAGTTTGAACAGTACCTGTCACAGAAATGTTCAAATATTAGCTATGCTAATCTTTGTTATTAATAAAATGAACATTTGGTCTTCTTTCAGAATTGAGCACTTCGCCAGAATCTACAGTCAAAAAATTGGCATCAAAAAGGAAGTTCTTATGAAAACCTTGTGGGGAGATTACTATATAAATATGAAGGCTAAAAAGATCATGAAGGGTGATCAGGTAATGTGGTATATGCCCCTTTTGATTGTTGGTCATATTCTTGCCGTATGAAAACCTATACTGTAATGTCTTTAATAAATGTAATTCAGCTTTAACTTATGCAGGTGAGTTCATGAGGAGTTTTTTACTGTATGTAATTGGGAAAGGCTTACAAGTCTCATACACAGGTATTGTTCATACAGAATTCTTAGTCCTTTTAAGTATAGTGAACAAAGAACTGCTTTTTCTTTTCTTTTTTTTTCAGAAGACCAAAAATCTTAGATCTTGGGCACCTGAAGACACAAATTTTGTGCCGTGCATTTGTTTGTCTCTGTCACCATAAAGAGATGTCTCTTCTAGACATCCCTGTATGGTTCACACTGTCCTTCTAGTCTCAGCTGAGACCTTATCTCACTGCATCCTGGTCATCGTGCAGTGTAGATCGGGAGAGGTGGGTGCTCCCTGAAACCCCTTCTACAGATAGAGGTGGTGTAGGAATGCTGTCATATACCCTCAAAGGATATTTTTCTTGGAGCTTTATGATTTTAATGTAAAAATCAGGATTTCATAAATTTATTCTCATTGAAAATCATATACATTGCTTTTGAGAAAGTACTCACAAGTATAAAGCCACAGCAAACAAAACAATTGAAGCCAGCACTGCTAGTAGATGTTCGTAATTTCTTTCATTCTTTTTGCATAGATATGTACATCCCTCAGTTGAGATTATGCTGTTTATACAATATAGTTGCCCTTTTGCTTTTATCATATCCTGAACATCTTCCCTTGCCATTAAAAGCTTTTTTATAAACAATATATTTTAAAGGGAGTGAATATAGCTAAGTGGGAAAGAGTGTGCCTTGAGAGTTGACTCTGTGTTTGAATTTTCCCCCCACCACTTACTGGCTGTATGACTTTTATCTCAGTTATTTCATTTGTAAAATGTAGATAATAGCACTTATAGGATAGTTATGATGATTATATGAAATAATTCAGTAAGCACCCTGTTATTTTATTTTGTGAGAGCACTATCATTTATGAATCATTCTCTTAAGATTGGACATAGTTTTTTTTCAAATGTTTTGATATTGTAGAGTTATGATAGACATCTTTGTGCATAAGTTTTATGTCTTCATGATGCTTTTTTTAAAACTGAGCATTCTAAGCCAATGACTTTTAATTTCTTAATACTGTTGCCAGTAGTTCTTCAGAAAGGAGGTATCAATTTATTAATATATCCCATCTCATGTATATGGGAGAGTATACCCCTCAAGGTGCTCTTGCTATTAACTTTTTGCATAGTTTGGTAAGAGAAATGATGAGGTTTTTTGGGTTTTCAAAATTTTCCTATCCTTGTGAACTTTTAGAAATATGTTTAAGAATGCTTTATGTTTCTTCTAACATAATTTTGGACTGAAGTCCATGGAAAGAGCCTGCATGTGCAGAGTGAAGTTTTAGCTCTTGGCTTGTGTGCTGTATGTGTTTGATGGCAGCCATGGTAATATGACCCACAAATGGTCATATCACTTGTAAAGTCTATGGTTCCCAGAGGAAAGAACAGTGGA
>NW_026653680.1:0-11444 GCF_009828535.3 Hylobates moloch | reverse complement strand
TCCTCTTTAGATGATCTCCTTTTCTTAAGGTGTTGGGGCGGCGGGGGTGGGTGGGGAGGGTAGCAGGCGAGATGGTCACAGAAAACCCAAGTGTGACTGGAGTCCCAATTAAGAGTGACAACAAGGCTCCCGCCCTTCAAAGTCCCCAGGGAAGAGGCTCCAGGGAGAGACCCCTGAGAGGGTGAGCTGAGTGAGTAAGGCACAGCAAGAGGCCACGTGGCTGGAGCACGGGGAGGAGGCAGGAGCCTCCCCAGGTAGAAAATGCGAAGCTGCCCAGGACCTGCACGGAGTGGAGCACGGTGGGGCACCTTTCTCTTACCTGCGCCGCAACAGTGTGTGACCTGGTAGGAAACAGCTTTGTAACACACACTGTATTAAACCCTGCCTCAGAAAGGCCAAATGCAGCTCACGAGCCTGCCCCTCCAGCGCCTACCACCACTGCGTCGAATTCATGGTCCACTACTGGATACTGAGCAGAAATCTGGAAAAGAAAAATTCACCTGTCAATCACATGTTCCACTATGCCAAACATGAAGACTCTTGTGACAGTCAAAGAGCCTGACAAACATAAAAGGAGCAACTGCTGGGCACACAGGGCCTCCATCCTGTCCTGGGGCTGAGCCCTGAACAGTGCGGGGAGAGGTGGGCACATTCGCACCTGGAGAAGGGACTGACAATCAGATTCTATGAATGGTAGAGGGTCTATCCCATGGGATCAGACTGAGGACCACAACTCTACTTCAGGGCCGTGCCTATGCTTATGCCTGAGAAGGTGCCAAGGAGTAGAGTATTCAGTCGCTATTGTGAGCTTATGAGAAAAGAACTTCTCAGCAAGTTTCAGTTTTCCAACAGAGAGAGAACAGGCACACTCAACACCAAGGAAGCCACACCGGAAGGGCCCCACGGTCCTATTTTCAGTAGGATTTTATCATCTATCACAGCAGATACTGTTCATTTTAATTTATTCCTTTACTTGACCTAAATTTAAATCTAGTTTATGGATACATAAGAGATACAAGTAAAAATGTTAACATCTATGTTTATGTTTGTACTTACAATTAAGTATTATTACACTGAAAATAATTTCAGCATGCACTGGATACCTATGAGAAATTTTTCTCTTATGTCTATGACTCATATGAAAACAAACTGGTTAGATCCTTACCCCCTAAGCCAAAAAAATCATTTATAATGGAACAGAAAGCATGAACTTACGGAATCTGAAACTTTAGCAGATGCCCTCTTGTTCCTTCAACAGTGAAGTGAAAACCTCGGGTTCCTGTTTGCAACACTGTTGGCCACTGGAGACACAGAAGACACAGAGCCAGAGGGTTAGTGTCCTGAAGGAACAAATGCCGTGGGGGAGAGTAATTCAGATTTCCCCCTGCAAACTGTTCACCTTCTTATGTATCCAGGTGCCCCTGTGCACCCAGAAAGCTCAGCTGGGACCCTCTACTTAACCCTGAAGGGCAGCCCAAGGGGCAACGAAGGACTGAGCCCCCAGGTCCTCCTTTCCACCCTGACTTGGCACTCTAGAAAACCAGGATGAAGCTTGTTTCCAAACAGGATACTCACTGACTCAGATACGAAATGAAAAAGGCACACTTCCTCTGTAAAGTCTTCATTTATGCTACTTAGTGGAGAAGGGGAAAGACATCTATATCGTATTACTGTATGTAGCATTTTGCAAATAATGAAGCATTTTAACTGGCTCCATCAGAGCCCTTTCCACACTACAGTTCCAATCGTCCATGAGGGCTTGCGGTCAGTTCAAAAGGCACTGGACACTGAATCAGGAGATCTGTATCCTGGAACAGTAAAAGCTGACAGCCCAGAGGGAAGAGCTGTCATACCTTCATGACACAGGAGGATGTCGGATGCACACTCACCCCTGCCTGGCTGCTGCTCCTGGCTTTTTCCTGGCCAACGTCTACAACTTGATATATCTCACTGCTTAAATTTTCCATCTTAGAAACCTTTACTCAAGAAAACTCGTTTTAGTGTTTAGTTTTTAGTGGCTCTATGTAAGAGACATGACACTGTCCCATATGCTAAGGTTGGCCAGCCATTCGGGGGATACCTTTTCCATTCTGCTAGTGGCATTTTAGAAGACCACTGAATAGTCTCAGAAATATCATAGGCCGGGCGTGGTGGCTCACGCTTGTAATCCCAGCACTTTGGGAGGCCGAGGCGGGCGGATCACGAGGTCAGGAGATCGAGGCCATCCTAACATGGTGAAACCCCGTCTCTATTAAAAAACACACACACAAAAAAATTAGCCGGGCGTGGTGGCGGGCGCCTGAGGCAGGAGAATGGTGTGAACCCGTGAGGCGGAGCTTGTAGTGAGTGGAGATTGCACCACTGCACTCCAGCCTGGGTGACAGAGTGAGACTCCGTCTCAAAAAAAAGAAAAAAGAGAAATATATCATAAAGAATAGTTTTAGGGGCTGGGCGCGGTGGCTCATGCCTGTAATCCCAGCATTTTGGGAGGCCAAGGTGGGCGGATCACCTGAAGTCAGGAGTTCGAGTCCAGTCTGGCCAACGTGGCAAAACCCCCTCTCTACTAAAAATTAGCTGGGTGTGGTGGCGGGCACCTGTAATCCCAGCTACTTGGGAAGCTGAGGCAGGAGAATCGCTTGAACCCAGGAGGCAGAGGTTGCAGTGAGCCTAGACTGTGCCACTGTACTCCAGCCCGGGCGACAGAGAGAGACAATGTCTGCAAAAAACAAAAGAAAAGAAAAAAAAGCTTTAGGAAATAATACACTCAGCAATCAGAAGAGGGGATGTGAGGGATGTCTTCAAGTATTTAGAAATACTTGCAATTCAGAAATTACTTATTATGTGGGATAAAAAAATTATTCTTTATTTCTCCAATTTCTAGTCTCTGTTTTTATTGACAAGCTAATTTCGTTTTTTCTTTTTTCAGAAAAAAAAAATGAGAAAGAACGAATATTCTTCTACCTTAATATAATTTTTTACATGGTAAAATCATATTTTAAGAAAGAAGTCTTTGAAATAATTTTAATACAAACGTTCTTGAAAATTTTGTAAAGTGCCCTATTAACATAGGTAATAGCACCAATAAAAACAGTACATTATACCAAATGTAAGTAGAAACAGGGAAATCACTCAACGTTTATTTGTTCTTTCTAGGATGTCGAGGTGGAATGCCCACTGCCCACCCCCCACCACACACACACAAGAGCTGGCTTAAAAGGGGCAGCTACTATAACACAATCTTGAACAAATTATCATGCCATCCCCCTGGGGAAAAGGACACTAACCCTCTGCTTCTAAATCGAATCTGGGGCAGATTTTTGAATCTGGAAAGCCCAGCTTCAAGCCAATGTCAGTCTTTAGATAAAACTCAAAACTAGTTTTGACACAAAACTAGTCTTTTGTGCCAATTATTAAGTTTTTTAGGAGAAACTATCAAACATTTCCTCTAAGAAAAAAAATAGGGAACATATAACTAAAAGGAATACTTAGACCTTGCTTAACAATACAGAATTTCAGATGACTGAATCAGGAGGTGGAGGGGGAAAAGTAAGAAGTGCAGAGACATTAATATCCGAAATCTAGCAAAGTAAGGCGTCCTCATCGAATAAAATGCACCTATAAATCATGAGCAAGAAGCTAGTCTGCATGTACAACCTACACAATTACAAAAGCAGCCAACGAAGAACCTAAAAACGCACGACATTCTGTAGGAAAAGCTACCTTCATCAAGATACAACGACTTTTACAAAACCCAAGACTAAATTTTGGTTCCATTTTGCTATCTTGCCATCTTGTCTGAGGTGCCCGGGGTCTTAGTCTGCAGAAGGAACACTGGGCACCATCTGGGTTGAGGACAAAGGCACTAGCTCTAGCTTTTCTCCAATCACAAGCTACCATTTCCCCTAAAAAGCCCCACTGACCATGGGCTTTATTTCCTGCTTGTGGACGCCCTCCTAGCCGCTCTTAAGAGCCCAAGATGCCGCGGGGGTCTCTGCTCAGTCAGCGCCGACCACAGCAACACACTAGAACGGTTTACATGCTTTCTGATGTTGACAGGATAGCTGTATGACTAATCCTCACATTTAATTCAAAGAGATTTTTAATAGCTATTTCAAAAAGGAGAAAACTGCACAATTAAAGGCATAGTTCAAATCAATATTGCTGAATGCCTTGGTTCTTACTGAGATTTTTACTCTGCAATTTAAAATTACTTTGTAATTAAGGAGGTGTCTGGGTAAGTCCATTTAAAAAAACCGAAAAACTAAACCTATCCAATTTAGCTTGATTAAATAAAACCCTAGAAGGCCGCTTCTGATGATGCAATCGTAGAGGGCACATTCAGACAAACTCAGAGCAAGGCCTCAGGGCAGTGGAACCCTGACCATCATCCTGGACTAAACCGAGCCCGGCCCTCGAGGCACTCAGCGCACAGGCAAGCACAGGTCCCGGCGTCCTCGCTCGGTCAATGCCCTAAGCTCTCCGTCTGATTTTTAAACACTGGCACAGCTGCTTTTAAACACGGGCACATTTTTGGTGGCACAAGGGCCACCAAACAGGACCCAAAGTAGAGGTCCTTAACTTACAAGGTCTCGAAGTGGACATGCACAGATTGCGCTTTCTGGAAAGGGGAACTGCAAGCCCAAGCTCGGGCGCGCCGCGCTTCCCACCGGACGCCCACCCGGCCCAGCCCGGCCACGCCTCACACCCACCCAGGCGGTTTCACCCGCCCCGCCAGCCCCACCCACGGGCTGCGGGCGGCCCCCTCAGGACAACCCGCGCAGAGGGCGGCAAAGGCCCAGCCCAGCCAGGGCTCCACCCCGGTGACCTTGGGCAGACGCGACTCCTCCCCGAGTCCACCCGCCAGGCACTGAGGCGAGGAGCTACCTCAGCCCGCGAGGTCGCCGGACCCCAGGCCCGGACCAGGGCAGCGGAGGGGACGCCCAGCAAGCCCGCGGGGTCGTGACCTTCACCGGGACGCGGACTACCTGCTAAGGACCGAGCTCCCCAGGCCCCCGAGTACGCCCCGCGGCTCCCCCTCGCACCGGCCCAGGGCTCTCCCAGCCCCTTCCCGATCGCCGAGCAGGGGGCGCGGGGACCCGGCGCCCGCTCCGCTCGGACCCACTGGGGACCGTCCGGCTCCTACCGCCGCCTCGCCCCCCGCCTGCCCCGCCCCGGTCCGTGGCAGGGACTCACCGACTTGACCCGCACCAGGCGCCGAGCGCTCAGCATCCGCCACAGGCCCCGGACCCCCGACACGTCTGTAGTCGCCGCCGCGCAGTCCCGCCAGGCCCCGCGCAGACTGCGCCTGCGCACCACACCGGGTAGAGCCGGCGGGAAACCCGACCCGCGCACCACGCCCGGGTCAAGGGGGGGCGGTGATGGGGGACATCGCGCCTGCGCAGCACGCCGCGCCCTGGCCGGGCTGGGGGGGCTAAGGGGGAAGCCGCGCCTGCGCAAAGCGGACCCGCGGACGGTGGCGCTGGGTGGACACGGAGGACCCGCGCTCCCCGACCGAGATAGGGCGGGCCCCATTCCGGGGAGGTGTTGAGCACCAACATTTTTTAAAGCCCCGTGGGTGGTTCTCCGGGATCTCCCAGACCGAGAGGGTCTGAACGTTCAGACCGCAGGGAATGGGGTGGGAGGGGCGGCGCTCGTCCGCGGAGGTGGGCGGGAGCGGTCCGGGGCTTCCGGCCTCTAGTGACCAGGAGTGACCCTCGGTCTCCCGCCTCCGAGGGGCGGGAGCGATCCTCAGCCCTGTCCCCAGCCTCTGGTTTCCAGCTAATTTTTAAATTTTTTGTAGAGGCGGGATCTTGCTCTGTTGCCCGGGCTGGTCTCGAACTCGTGGCCTCAAGCGATCCTCCCTCCTCGGCCTCCCGAAGTGCGGGGATTACGGACAGAGCCACTGCGCACGGCTGTGGTCAGCTTTGAAAGCTGGGCAGATCCCTTTGGCTTATATGCCTTTCTGATTTTGCTTCTGGTTCAGATAGCATTTTAATATTTGTAGTGTGTCTTTTTGTAAGATATCTGAAATCTTTTTGTGGAATGAAGTGGCATGAAAAATAAACCAATAATCATTAGTAATTATGTTTCCTGTCTTTTCACTTTATTAAAATCTTCATCTTGTGCATAATGCTGAACAGTTTTGAGTTATTTTAGTAAATTTGCAAGGGTTCAGTCCCATTTTGTTGATATTTGGGTTGTTTCCCATTTTTGCTCTTAATAAATAACACCGTACAGAACACATCTGTGACCATCACTATCTTTAGGATTATTTTCTTAGATGTATGCCCCAGACGTGGCCTTTATTGGCTTGCAGGGAGTGAACATAATACCTCCTAGACTTTTTTTTTTAAGTTACGCAGTTTTAGTCGTGGGTTAGTTATCTAATTGTTTGGTTTGAGACAGAATTTCGCTCGTTGCCCATCACATCATGGTAATAGAATGATACAGAAGGACATGCCTAAAATGGCATTGAACCTCAAATCTACCACACATATCCTTCCAGTATGTCTTCCCCATTCTTTCTACTTGTCTAAACCTCACCCTAAATTTCATTTCAGTTAAGGAATAAAGTGGCGAACTGAATATGTTAAAAAGGAAGACGTTCTAGCGTGTGTGTTTATTTTATATAAATATGTGAATCCAATATATTTATTAAGAGCTTCTTGAGAGCTGTGGATTCCTGCAACCTCTCCTACTGATATAGTCTGGTAAATTGACTCCTGAAAGTGGATTAATTTTGCCTTCTCTAAACACAAGCACCACTGCTGTTGAGGTGGGCCTCCAAACTGGGAGATAGTAAGTCCCATTCTCCTGGTGGTGTTTGTGAGTTGGGCCAGGATTATAGCAGTTGTAGCAGGATATAGCCTCAACTTGGTTTATCTTGGCCCTTCCTACCACCAAGGATTCTTAGGTCCATACAAAGTATGAGAGAGAAAGGAGACTGTCAACAGCTTGTAACAATGATGTGGGAGCTGGTCCTTCTGCAAGGCACACAATTCAACTCACTCTTACAGAGGAGGATGCTAGCAAGCTAGAAACTAGTTTGGTACTGGTACTACTAAGAAGAATCACCATGCAGAATTACTCAAAGCCTAGTATATATATTTTCTTATTGTATAGGCCAAGTTACAGAATAGAATGAAGGTAGGGATTATGTTTTTGGTCTAAAACAGAAGCAATGAGGAAATGAACCAGAGTGTGGAGCAAAAAATACCTGCAAGTAGGGGGAGAAAAACCTCAGAACTGGGGAGCGGGGAGGAAAGGGAAGGTACAATTTTGAACATGACATTGGCTTAAAAGATTATAAATTGTAAGAGGCATAGAAACTTCAAAACAGAAAGAAAAAAACTAAATTGCAAAAGCTTTTAATGATGGGAAGGTTGAAATAGAGTGAAGAAAAGCAGTGGTGTGCTGCTCAGGCAATGGTGTATGGATAATTGTTTAACAACTGGCTCTTCCAAAAATGGTGTGTTCAGATGCATAAATTTCTTATAAATTTTACTATGAATAAATGCTTCATTACTATCAATCCTATTTCAACAAAGAAGTTGCTCACATCGTTAACCTATGACTTTAGCTCTGACATGAATATGGGTTGTATTTTCCTATACATTAGTGAGGAAGAGAAAAGTAAAACAATGAAGACGTACATTAGGAAAATTTAAATTCATGATGATCTGCAAGACTTCTTTACTGAATTAGATAATAGTTTTCAAATACTGAAAGAATATTTTCTCAATTCTCTATGTATTCACAATGTAAAACCACAGACAGAACACACTTTAAAATATAATCTGTAGTGTTATTATTTTCCATCACTTTCTTAAGATTAGACAATCAACAAAAAACAAATCAAGCCCTGATTTGTAGTGCGTGCTGATTTCTATGGTGGAAATACTGCCACCATGACTAGTTTCAAGCTATACCAGCAACATGTTACTGAACGCAGAGTTAGAAAGAGAGGCACAATAGCACCTCATTATATGTATAGTGTTTCCACCATACAAATGCAATGGACATAATAACCACGTGCACAGAAAATAGTTCCTTATGCTTAGTAGTCACAGGTAATCTCTGAAGTCCCCCAAATTCCTAGCATTCCTAATGCCTTTGAATCTGATGAACCTGATTCTATTTAGGTGGCAGGAATTATTTAGGAGCCGGAGACCTCTCAAGAGAGCGTTAGGAAGGGACACTTAAGGGAAAACACTCACCTCCTCTTGACCTCTAGGAAGGTCTCTCCTCCCGTTTTTCCTTCTCCAAGGCCCTCTCTTCTACTCCAGGCCTCCCAGCAAAATCTGGTTTTCTTATAAAACCAGAAGAGCCTTGAATTGCCAACATTTCTCCTGCTAACATCCCCAAGGCAAGGTTACAAAAGCTGGCTGTCTTTTCAATGAGGACAGAAAAGAGAAGTCTGGAAAACATAACATAAATCAAGAATGCATCTCACTGCAGCAGTTGGTACAGCTGCAGCAAGGCTTCAGTGTGAATGCTGACAATGGGTCACATGTTCTCAATCAATAAATAACATGTTAAATTAGCAGTCCCTGGTGCAGATTTTCTAATTAATTACTAAGATACCTGAAAAGACTTTCATATATATATAATACAGACATATATACTTACATATGTATACTTTTCTTTTTTTTTTTTTTGACGGAGTTTTCCTCTTGTGGCCCAGGCTGGAATGCAATGGCATGATCTCAGCTCACTGCAACCTCCCCCTCCAGGGTTCAAACGATTCTCCTGCCTCAGCCTCCAGAGCAGCTGGGATTACAGGTGCACACCACTATGCCCAACTAATTTTTGTATTTTTAGTAGAGATGGGGTTTTACCATGTTGGCCAAGATGTTCTCCATCTGCTGACCTTGTGATCCGCCCACCTCAGCCTCCCAAAGTGTTGCGATTACAGGCGTGAACCACCGCACCCGGCCATATGTATACTTTTCTATATGTATGTACATATAATATATACATGTATATACTTATAAGTATATGTTAATAATATATACATATATATTTTATATATATAATACATATATATTATGAATCATGCCTTTATCAATCATGCTTTTGGTGTCATGTCTAAGAAGTTTTCGCCTAACCCCAGGCCATACAAATTTTCCCGTGTTTTTACCTAAGGGTTTGTTAGCGTTATGTTCTCCATTTAGGCCTTTAATAAATGTTGAGTAATATTTTGTGTCAGCCATAGCCATACCTTTCTCCATCTCTCAGTATCGGGGGCATTTGCAGCTCCCAGTGCCCCGTGCTGTTCCCGTCTTCTTGGTCCGCTCTTCCTGTGAGTTTCAGGGCTTTTCTTAGTGCTGGCGCTGTCCTGGTCCATCAGGGGGTCCCATGAGCTTGTCCGTGTGGGAAGGTCGGGACTGTGATGTTGACGGGATGCCCTGTGAGTCAAGAGGAGGTGCTGACGGGGGGTTCTATGTAGGAGAGAGGTGTTTGGTTTCCCGGATGGGGCAGACTTGAGAGGGGACAAACTTGAGAAATGCCACCAATGAGTAGCCCAGGAAGAGCAGGTCTCGGACCGCCCAGCCATGTGGGAGCCAAACGTGGATGTGTCAGTGGCCATGCCAGGAGGTAAACCCCCAACCAAGGGCCTCTGGGTGTCCAAGGCCAAGTCTTGTTCAAGAGGTGCATTCAGCTGAGCCAACCATGGCAGAAATGCATAAGGAAGATCCCATGGTTCCTCTGTTTAAATCCCCTGCTAATCCCACCCGACTCAGAGAAGGAGCCAAGTCCTCACAGCAGCCTGCAACCCCCGCCTGACTCGGCCTCCTCTTGGCTCTGATTCTCTGTACCCTTCTATCCCTCTCTGTCTCTTCTCCCATCAGAGAGGAGATCTGGCACGTTTATCCTGGTGGATTCAAACCCATCTTTGCCACACAGATAGTCACCGGAATGAATAGGTATAATCTACAAAGAGTCCTTTTGAAAAAGAAAAAGGCAGGCTGGGCATGGTGGCTCATGCCTGTAATCCCAGCACTTTGGGAGGCTGAGGTGGGAGAATCACCTGAGGTCAGGAGTTTCAGACCAGCCTGGACCACAGGGTGAAACCCCATCTCTAGTAAAAATATAAAAATTAGCTGGGCATGGTGGCACGTGCCTGTAATCCCAGCCACTTGGGAGGCTGAGGCAGGAGAATCATTTGAACCCAGAAGGTGGAGGTTGCAGTGAGCTGAGATCGTGCCACCGCACTCCAGCCTGGGTGACAGAGTGAGACTCTGTCTCAAAAACATAATAATAGGAATAATAAAGGAAAAGTGCAAAAACTCAAACAACTTCACAGAAACTGGGCAAAAGAGCTGAACCGGCCCTCCACAGAAGAGGAAATGTGGAGGAATGGCTAATGAAAACATGAAGAGGGGCTCAGCCTAACGGGGAGATATCACGTGACACCCACCAGACGGGCAAAAATCCCACCACCCAATCCATGCCGGTGTTGGGGAGAATGGAGAGAAGCAGGAACACCAGGCACTGATAAGAACGGTTGTGAAGTATATTTCTGTTATGCTTGTATATGAAAGAGTGTGTGTTGTGGGTTACGAGGAAAATTACATTTCTTACCTGGGATGAAATTTTAAAACTTGAAAGCTACTGACCAGAAGAAACTTGCACTTGTGCACAAAAGAAACGCCCAAGAACGTTCCCAACAAAACACAGTCCTAAGGGCCCCAACCTGGCCAAACCCTCATCCACAGGAAGATGAAGACATTTCCCATGTTCCCCTCAGACGACGGCAGATCACGCAGCAACGAAATGAACCATGTCAGTGTGGGTGGGTCTCAGGGAGAGAATGGAGGAAAAAACAGACACAGAGCAGATGCTCAGAGCCACGCAGTGTAGGGGCAGCCACGCAGGAGAATTTCCTCACATCAAAGTTCAAAACCACAGCCGAGATAACAGAGCAACACCCTGCCTCAAAAAGAAAACAAAGTTCAAAAAGTAAATGGCACATTTTTTAGGGATGTACACACATGGCGAAAGAAACGTACTATGAAGGAAAGTGTGGGAATAATAAAGGCTAAAGCAGGCAGTGATTCCCTCCGTAGGAGAAGGGAAGGGACCGGGACTCAGGCAGGGCCTCCAGGGAGCATCCAAAGTGATGTCTCTTGAGATTCTACTCCCTAAACTTGGTGGCGGTCCTCTGTGTCCAACGTGTCAATATTCTGTATACCTTACCCATACTGTACAAATGCTTTATTTCTACTCAATATTTAGAAGACAGTTATAAACAAGATGCATTAAATAGCAAGGTAGCAGATGAACATCAGGAAGGAACATCCAGGAGGTTCCATCCACGGAACCTCACCATGGATACGCTTGTGATCAAGGGCCTGGTCTCCCCTCAAGCCACGGTCACAGATCAGAGGCCATACCATCATAGCAGTGGAGCAGGCCAGCCGGGACAGGGTCCTTCTGTGGCA
>NW_026653679.1:0-11445 GCF_009828535.3 Hylobates moloch | reverse complement strand
AATAAATTAGGTATTGATGGGATGTATCTCAAAATAATAAGAGCTATCTATGACAAACCCACAGCCAATATCATACTGAATGGGCAAAAACTGGAAGCATTCCCTTTGAAAACTGGCACAAGACAGGGATGCCCTCTCTCACCACTCCTATTCAACATAGTGTTGGAAGTTCTGGCCAGGGCAATCAGGCAGGAGAAGGAAATAAAGGGCATTCAATTAGGAAAAGAGGAAGTCAAATTGTCCCTGTTTGCAGATGACACGATTGTGTATCTAGAAAACATTGTCTCAGCCCAAAATCTCCTTAAGCTGATAAGCAACTTCAGCAAAGTCTCAGGATACAAAATCAATGTGCAAAAATCACAAGCATTCTTATACACCAATAACAGACAGAGAGCCAAATCATGAGTGAACTCCCATTCACAATTGCTTCAAAGAGAATAAAATACCTAGGAATCCAACTTACAAGGGATGCGAAGGACCTCTTCAAGGAGAACTACAAACCACTGCTCAGTGAAATAAAAGAGGATACAAACAAATGGAAGAACATTCCATGCTCATGGGTAAGAAGGACCAATATCGTGAAAATGGTCATACTGCCCAAGGTAATTTATAGATTCAATGCCATCCCCATCAAGCTACCACAGACTTTCTTCACAAAATTGGAAAAAACTACTTCAAAGTTCATATGGAACCAAAAAAGAGCCCGCATCACCAAGTCAATCCTAAGGCAAAAGAACAAAGCTGGAGGCATCATGCTACCTGATTTCAAACTATACTACAAGGCTACAGTAACCAAAACAGCCTGGTACTGGTACCAAAACAGAGATATGGACCAAACAAATAGAACAGAGCCCTCAGAAATAATGCCGCATATCTACAACCATCTGATCTTTGACAAAGGGAAAGGATTCCCTATTTAATAAATGGTGCTGGGAAAACTGGCTAGCCATGTGTAGAAAGCTGAAACTGGATCCCTTCCTTACACCTTATACAAAAATTCAACAAAAGCCAAAATTGACAAATGGGGTCTAATTAAACTAAAGAGCTTCTGCACAACAAAAGAAATTACCACCAGAGTGAACAGGCAACCTACAGAATGGGAGAAAATTTTTGCAATCTACTCATCTGACAAAGGGCTAATATCGAGAATCTACAATGAAGTCCAACAAATTTACAAGAGAAAAACAAACAACCCCATCAAAAAGTGGGCAAAGGATATGAACAGACACTTCTCAAAAGAAGACATTTATGCAGCCAAAAGACACATGAAAAAATGCTCATCATCACTGGCCATCAGAGAAATGCAAATCAAAACCACAATGAGATACCATCTCACACCAGTTAGAATGGCCATCATTAAAAAGTCAGGAAACAACAGGTGCTGGAGAGGATGTGGAGAAATAGGAACACTTTTACACTGTTGGTGGGACTGTAAACTAGTTCAACCATTGTGGAAGTCAGTGTGGTGATTCCTCAGGGATCTAGAACTAGAAATACCATTTGACCCAGCCATCCCATTACTGGGTATATACCCAAAGGATTATAAATCATGCTGCTATAAAGACACATGCACACGTATGTTTATTGCAGCACTATTCACAATAGAAAAGACTTGGAGCTAACACAAATGTCCAACAATGATAGACTGGATTAAGAAAATGTGGCACATATACACCATGGAATACTATGCAGCCATAAAAAATGATGAGTTCATGTCCTTTGTAGGGACATGGATGAAGCTGGAAACCATCATTCTCAGCAAACTATCACAAGGACAAAAAACCAAACACTGTGTGTTCTCACTCATAGGTGGGAATTGAACAATGAGAACACATGGACACAGGAAGGGGAACATCACACACCAGGGACTGTTGTGGGGTGGGGGGTGGGGGGAAGGATAGCATTTGGAGATACACCTAATATAAAATGACGAGTTAGTGGGTGCAGTACACCAACACGGCACATGTAAACATACATAACTAACCTGCACGTTGTGCATATGTACCCTAAAACTTAAAGTATAATGAAAACAAACAAACAAACAAAAATCTTCCTTAAGCGTGACCCGATAAAGGTCTAAACACTCTGTCAAAATATTTTTAAAGGCAATTGTTGTTTTGGTAATATAAGCATTCTAGCAAAACCAAGAGCATTCTCGTAGAGAAATAACAAGGCAGAATTTGCTGTGCTTCTATCTTCAATTTTATGATGAACCTAAAATAATTTAAACGGTGTGGTATTGGTCCTTTACTAAGAGAGCTAAACTAAATAGAGTAAGATTGCGTAAAAGTCCAAGGAATATGAACTTCCCATTGAGCATGAAAAGATAATTAAAAAAAATCAATGTGTTACGGATATTGATTAGCTCTTTAAGAAACAAAAGGATTCTTAGCCTCCCACTAGATGGCAAATTGCTTCCAAGTAGATTAAGGAGCTAAATGTAGAAAGAGATTAGCAAAACTGAAAATTTTATCAAATGTGAAAGGTCTTTTCATGCATGACACAACACGTAAAAGTCTTTTTAAAATTTTATTTTTTAATTGACAAATAATAATTGTCCATATCTATGGAATATATAGTGAAATTTCACTACATCTAATGTATAGTGATCGTATCAGGGTAATTCGCATACTCATCATCCAAACATTGATCATTTCTTTACATTGGGACCATTTAATGTCCTTCTGGCTATATTGAAACTGCAGTATGTTATTGTTAACTGCAGTAACCCTGAAGTGCCGTAGACCACAAGAACTGATTCCTCCTGTCAAGCTGCAATTTTGTAACCATTAACAAATCTCTTTTATCCCTCCCTTCAAAAGTCTTAAAAGGATAGATCTGAGTAATGAACATAAAAACATAACGCACACCAAAATATCCCAGGAACAAAAATTAAAGGATAAAAAAAGGAAAAAAATTGCAACATATGTTTCACGTAAGAGCTTTTACAAATTAATAAGAAAGATAATTCACCAAATAATTTTTTAAAATACACATTATAAAATAAATATTTATAAATATTTAAAATATATTTTAATAGATATAAAAAATGTTAACAACGGTTGATCACATAGTGAGATTATGGAGGCTTTAATTTTTTTCTGTTTATGTTTCTAAAGCACCCTTCAATAAATATTTAATAGATAATAGGAAGAAATAGGTACTAACAAAATACGGGTGTGAGCATCCGTTGCCATATCATATGAAGGGAAATTTAGCAATATTTATCAGAATTCTTATTATTTCACATACCACTTGAATGAGTAATTTCCCTTTTAGCAGTTTATTCAAGGAAATAATCAGGGATATGTAGAAAGATATAGCTGCAAAAATGTTCTTGACATTTCTGTTCAAAACAGAAAGACATGGAGACAAAAACCATCTCACATAAAGGCTAGGTTGAATAAATAATAGGATGTGTCCTCAACAGAATATTAGAAAGCTCTTAAAATGTCATTTTGAAGACATGGAAATATTTGTGGCATATTCTTGAAGGAAAAAGACATGAAACAAATGAAGTTTAGATAACACTTTTGTAAGTTCTATGGCTGATATTTTTCTCTATATATTGATATACAGTATATTAAAAAGAAAAGTTGTAACCTAAAATACCATGTCACACATGAAAAGGCCTTTCACATTTTAGGTTCGTAGTGAGAGTCACACACATAACATAAATATAGGTTTTTTGAAATAAGACAGAAAGCATTTTTTAAAAGGCAATCACTTTAACTAACAATCATATTCAGTGTGTTCATTATTGGGCTTGTATTAATTACTTTAAAAGTACAAATATGAAAAAGACTTCTGTCCCATGGCATGGAAAACATGAAAGCTTGGAGCCTTCCAATATAATATAATATAATAATATAATATAATATAATATAATATAATATAATATAATATAATAAATAATCTTTAGTCTTTATCCATATCCATGTCCCCTTAAAGTGAAGCCAATGAGAGATTTCATTATGTAAATTATCTTTGAGCTCTGAGAAAGATCTGCCTTATACTAAATACTGTGATTAGTCATTCTATAGCAAGGTTTGAATATTGTCGCTGAATGACTTCAATCTTCATAACAAATACGATCATATTTGTCTAGAACTGTAGAGCTTACATAGCTGTTTTATATGTATTATGTTATTTTAATGCCCACAACAGCCCTGAGAGATGAGTAAGATATTTTTACATATGAGGAAACTGAAGTTTCAAGATGTAAGTGAACTTGTTCAAGGCCATGTAGTTAATAAGTGGAGGAACTGGGCTTAATCCGGGGGCTCCTAATGGGAGACAATGAAGAGGGAACAAATTCCATACTGTTTTCACCAAATCGCTTTGCTAATGTTTAAAAATGTTAACTTATTAGGTAAAAGTTCAAACTCAATTATTACATTGTCCCATTTCTATTCTAGAATCCTACTTGTCTGAAGAGCTTATAAAAGGCATCTCAGTTATTCTGTCATATGACACTTCATCCAGAAGAACAGTCTTAATGCACAAAAACCATAAAATCCTCCCAGATTATAAAGAGCAGACTAGGGTAGATTGGAACTCTTGGGTCATTATATTGTGGCCACTCTAGTAAGGTCCACAGCCACCCTTACTGCTGTATGCTAGGTGCATCACATAAATAACACACCAACAACTTATGAGACAGGCTATATTATTCCCATTATACAGATGAGAAAACTGAGGCTCAGAAATGTACCCTTGGCCACACACCTAATGAGTGGCAAAAGTAGGATTGGAATTCAGCGATATCTGACTCCAGACTCTTTCTACTACCCAACCCTTCTTCCCTTGATTCAACCTGTGGTTGAATTGTACAGAGAAAACATACATCTTCCTGGTACTGACAGACGGAGTTTCAGAGCACGTGACTGTTGGAGAGAAGACTGCATATTCACTAAATGGTGATCTGGCCCAATGGCAGGGGGAAGGTCACATCACTGGAGAAGTACAGCTTTTCCTAGGCCAAGGGGAGCACTGGGATGTTTCTGTTTCCCTTTCCCCTTTTGTTGATTTTTGCCTACTATTAATAATTTCCTAAATCTCCTTAAGGTAGCTTCCAACAGTGAGGAAGAAGCCCTGCAAAAAAAAATTGACTATTAAGGAAAGATTATATAGTTTTCTTTCAAGTCTTTGATGAGGTCTCTACCACCTAAACAGTTTCCTGTCTAGGTGACCTTTTGCTGAGCCAGTAAAGGAAGACCCTTTAATAGTTTAGATTAGGATGATTCTAGATATTTGGAAGAATATGTGTTTGGTATTTTGGTTATTGCTGCCATGGCGTATAATAGAAATAACCTTTGTTAACACAGATCTCAAATTCAGCCATGAGAGAGAGTAATGGCATATTTGATTTCTTTTGGAAGTTATTTACATAATAGTTTAAGAGTTTTGTTGTTAACAGAACTGCATGGTACAGGATGAAAGCTGTAACTTTCAGTTTCAGCCCAATGTTAACCATATTTGCTGTTTTTGATCTTCTGTGACCAGTAGTATAAAAATGCTAATATTCTAATGCAAAGGATTACAAAATGATCTTCTCAATTATCATGAGTGAGTAAGTTGGATGATAAAGTATACGGATTTAGAAAAAATCCAACTATGTGTGCATGTGTACCTATGTACACACATAGGCATATGTATGTATGCACACATACACACATGTGTATATACATAAATTCACATAGACTTAGATAATTTCCATATTTATGTGTGTATGTATGTGCATATATATGTGTGTGTATATATATATATTTCTCCAATATTGAGCAATTTCTGGAAAATTGCAGTTCTTGTTTTAATTTCTTCGAAATCACATTTTGAAAAGCTCAAAAGAACATGAAAACATTGCAGTTTCTGGTAATCTCCCAAATCAGGTGCTTGTCAGTTCTGAAGTAAGTGGATTTTAAGAATCTCTTTTACTTTTTATATTTTCTTTCCCTCCCACTTTGGCCTTTTCAGAAGATCAGAAACAATGTAAGAGCAAAATGGTTCAAAGAAGGATGTTTTCCATTTCTTGATTTGATTTTTACACATTCACTTGATATTTGAGAAAGGAGTTTATTTGTCACCATTTTAGTTGTGGGATTTTAGAAATTTTATCAATATAAACATTTCCTGACTTATAAAAAACAGACTTATAAATAACTGATACAATTACAAATGTTTATCCCTTCTCTCAACTGCTAGCGCCTCAGTCATTTCCAAAAAAGCTGTCATGCCAGCGGGAAGGGGTGAGGAAGGAACATTTAGTTTCCCTGGATTCAGAACAGGAGGAAGGAAAGAAATTGTGCAAAAACAGTGTAAGACTCTGACTTCAGGAGACCTGGTCTGTCCATGCATTCAGATCTCTTTCAACCTAAAGGAATTTTTTTTTCTTTTAAAATTTCATTTTACTTTCCTCAACTTCCTACCAATTAAAAATCTCACTCTCTCTCTGTAGATGTTATTAAAAATGCAAATATCTTTGGGATGTTCAAGGATTATTAGTCATTTATATCTTAGTGTAAGGCTCAATGAAGTTGCTTTTCTTAAAGCACCTAAAAGAAATAAAAGCTGCCAAGTTTGCTTGGGTTATGGAAGAATTTTAAGATGTGAGACAATTCAAAAGCCAAGGAATGCTGAGCCTGCCAAGTAGTAGCCACGCTTTGGTGGGGGGCAGAGAGAACTGGAGAGAAGGATACATCACGTGAGGCTCCCAAGTTGGCACAGAGGGGCAGCAAGAGAGTTAGGGCAGTGCAAGGAATAAACTGCTTACTTTGATAAATTGTCTCTATTTCACCATGTCTCAAGGTTTTAATTTCTAGTTTAGAAGGGGAAAAATGATCCATTCAAACACCCAGTTTGTTTTCTCCAGGAAGACAAACTTTTATTTATCCCTTTACTTCAGGCAGGGAGGACGGGGAATATCCTTCATCTTAACTGGGTGCAGAAGTTTCCTATTTCCTGTGTTGTACCAATAGACAACTTTCCACGTGTATTTGGGGTGCATTACAGACTCCTAGAACATTAGGAAAACTAGAAGAGTCTCAGTAGTCCACTTTTCTGGACTCAACCACACGCCAGAGAGAAGTTCTTGAGTTTTCAGAGCAAATTGGCAGCAGAGCCAACCATAGAAACCCCCTGCTGGGTCTGTAACATTAACTAATAAACACTTTGTATAAAAATGTGGAAAACAAATTAATAATGAGGCAGGAAAGTAAAGGAATGTAACTTATCAGTTTCATTTTCCCCAAAGTGTGTTTTCATGCTATGTCTTGCAGAGCATTTCTAACTTAAGAGTGCGCCATGCTTGGGAGGCTGGTTAAAGTGCTTCATCTGCTTCACCACCACCTTCGTCCTTCATTCTCATGTGGGTTGTCTTGTTGTCTCTCTCTGCTGCCTCACTTTTCTCCTGTGCCTTCTCTACGCTTCTCACTTTTTTGGGGAAGGGAAGTGGTGGTGAGAGGTCATCCTATTCCTCTTACAACTTCCCCTTTAGGAGGAGGCTGGCTGGGGCATCCAGGCCCTGGGGTCTCTCAGGCTCTGGCCCTTGGGCCTGCCATGCCCCATCATGCATCAATTTACATGAAATAATAGGATGTAACTTTATACAATGGGCGAAAATGAAATTATCAACTGAATTAGCATTCACACTCAGTTCTATTCCTCTAGAACTGCGAGGAGTAGGGTACTGCTATTGGTTTTACGTGCCAGCAACATCCTTCTTAAATGGTTCCCTTCTAATGTGGTTTCTTGAAGATGGGTGGATTTCTGATCCAAGGCCCCTAGTAGTAACCCTTGACATTGATCAGTTCATTCAAAAGTTACATCATCACAAGCCAGGTGTGGTGATGCGTACCTGTAGAGACCCAGGTTCTTGGGAGGCTGAGGTGGAGGATGGCTTGATCCCAGGAGCTTGAGGGCAGCCTGGGCAATGTAGAAAGACCTCATCTCTAAAAACATTAAGAATTAAATAAAAATTTAAAAAGTTGTGTCATCACAGTGGTCAAGCTTCGGAAAATTTATGTTTGCAGAGTATATAAAGGTATCTAAAAAGTCCTTCATTTATATGTATAACTTTTTTTTTAAATAAAGAGACAGGATCTTGCTCTGTCACTCAGGCTGAAGTGCAGTGGTGCGATCATAGCTAATCATAACCTTGAATTTCTGGTCTCAGGAAATCCTCCTGCTTAGCCTCCTGAGTAGTTGGAACTCCAGGCATATGCCACCACACCTGGCTAATTTCAGTAATTTTTGTGAATATGAGATCTCACTATGTTACAAGCTGGTCTCGGGGTGGGGGGTGGGGGTGGAGCCAAGATGGCCGAATAGGAACAGCTCCGGTCTACAGCTCCCAGCCTGAGCGACACAGAAGATGGGTAATTTCTGCATTTCCATTTGAGGTACCGGGTTCATCTCACTAGGGAGTGCCAAACAGTGGGTGCAGGACAGTTGGTGCAGTGCACCGTGCGTGAGCCGAAGCAGGGCCAGGCATTGCCTCACTCGGGAAGCGCAAGAGGTCAGGGAGTTCCCTTTCCTAGTCAAAGAAAGGGGTAACAGACGGCACCTGGAAAATCGGGTCAGTCCCACCCTAATACTGCACTTTTCCAATGGCCTTGGAAAACGGCACACCAGGAGATTGTGTCCCGCACCTGGCTCAGAGGGTCCTATGCCCACGGAGTCTCGCTGATTGCTAGCACAGCAGTCTGAGATCAAACTGCAAGGCGGCAGCGAGGCTGGGGGAGGGGCACCCGCCATTGTCCAGGCTTGCTTAGGTAAACGAAGCAGCCAGGAAGCTTAAACTGGGTGGAGCCCACCACAGCTCAAGGAGGCCTGCCTGCCTCTGTAGGCTCCACCTCTGGGGGCAGGGCACAGACAAACAAAAAGTCAGCAGGAACCTCTGCAGACTTAAATGTCCCTGTCTGACTGACAGCTTTGAAGAGAGTAGTGGTTCTCCCAGCACGCAGCTGGAGATCTGAGAACGGACAGACTGCCTCCTAAAGTGGGTCCCTGACTCCTGAGCAGCCTAATTGGGAGGCACCCCCCAGTAGGGACAGACTGACACCTCACTTGGCCAGGTACTCCTCTGAGACAAAACGTCCAGAGGAAGTATCAGACAGCTGAATTTGTGGTCTCACAAAAATCCGCTGTTCTGCAGCCACCACTGCTGACACCTAGCCAAACAAGGTCTGGAGTGGACCTCTAGCAAACTCCAACAGACCTGCAGCTGAGAGTCCTGTCTGGTAGAAGGAAAACTAACAAACAGAAAGGACATCCACACCAAAAACCCATCTGTATATCACCATCATCAAAGACCACAAGTAGATAAAAGCACAAAGATGGGGAAAAAACAGAGCAGAAAAACTGGACACTCTAAAAATCAGAGCACCTCTCCTCCTCCAAAGGAACGCAGTTCCTCACCAGCAATGGAATAAAGCTGGACGGAGAATGACTTTGATGAGTAGAGAGAAGAAGGCTTCAGACGATCAAACTACTCTGAGCCACGGGAGGAAATTCAAAACAATAGCAAAGAAGTTAAAAACTTTGAAAAAAAATTAGACGAATGTATCACTAGAATAACCAATGGACAGAAGGGCTTAAAGGAGCTGATGGAGCTGAAAGCCAAGTATCGAGAACTACGTGAAGATTGCAGAAGCCTCAGTAGCCGACGCCATCAACTGGAAGAAAGGGTATCGCTGATGGAAGATGAAATGAATGAAATAAAGCGAGAAGGGAAGATTAGAGAAAAAAGAATAAAAAGAAATGAACAAAGCCTCCAAGAAATTTGGGACTATGTGAAAAGACCAAACCTACGTCTGATTGGTGTACCTGAAAGTGACAGGGAGAATGGAACCAAGTTGGAAAACACTCTGCAAGATATTATCCAGGAGAACTTCCCCAATCTAGCAAGGCAGGCCAACATTCAGATTCAGGAAATACAGAGAACGCCACAAAGATACTCCTCGAGAAGAGCAAATCCAAGACACATAATTGTCAGGTTCACCAAAGTTGAAATGAAGGAAAATATGTTAAGGGCAGCCAGAGAGAAAGGGAAGCCCTTCCCACAAAGGGAAGCCCATCAGACTAACAGCTGATCTCTCGGCAGAAACTCTACAAGCCAGAAGAGAGTGGGGGCCGATATTCAACATTCTTAAAGAAAAGAATTTTCAACCCAGAATTTCATATCCAGCCAAACTAAGCTTCATAAGAGAAGGAGAAATAAAATACTTTACAGACAAGCAAACGCTGAGTGATTTTGTCACCACCAGGCCTGCCCTAAAAGAGCTCCTGAAGGAAGAACTAAACATGGAAAGGAACAACCGGTACCAGCCACTGCAAAAACATGCCAAATTGTAAAGACCATCGAGGCTAGGAAGAAACTGAATCAACTAACGAGCAAAATAACCAGCTAACATCATAATGACGGGATCAAATTCACACATAACAATATTAACTTTAAATGTAAATGGGCTAAATGCTCCAATTAAAAGACACAGACTGGCAAACTGGATAAGGAGTCAAGACCCATCAGTGTGCTGTATTCAGGAAACCCATCTCACGTGCAGAGACACACATAGACTCAAAATAAAGGGATGGAGGAAGATCTATCAAGCAAATGGAAAACATAAAAAGGCAGGGGTTGCAATCCTAGTCTCTGATAAAATAGATTTTAAACCAACAAAGATCAAAAGAGACAAAGAAGGCTGTTACATAATGGTAAAGGGATCAATTCAACAAGAAGAGCTAACTATCCTAAATATATATGCACCCAACACAGGAGCACCCAGATTCATAAAGCAAGTCCTGAGTGACCTACAAAGGGACTTAAACTCCCACACAATAATAATGGGAAATTTTAACACCCCACTGTCAACATTAGACAGATCAATGGGACAGAAAGTTAACAAGGATATCCAGGAATTGAACTCAGCTCTGCACAAAGTGGACCTAATAGACATCTACAGAACTCTCCACCCCAAATCAACAGAATATACATTTTTTTTCAGCACCATACCACACCTATTCCAAAATTGACCACATAGTTGGAAGTAAAGCTCTCCTCAGCAAATGTAAAAGAATAGAAATTATAACAAACTGTCTCTCAGACCACAGTGCAATCAAACTAGAACTCAGGATTAAGAAACTCACTCAAAACCACAGAACTACATGGAAACTGAACAACCTGCTCCCGAATGACTATTGGGTACATAATGAAATGAAGGCAGAAATAAAGATGTTCTTTGAAACCAATGAGAAAAAAGACACAACATACCAGAATCTCTGGGACACATTCAAAGCAGTGTGTAGAGGGAAATTTATAGCACTAAATGCCCACAAGAGAAAGCAGGAAAGATCCAAAATTGACACCCTAACATCACAATTAAAAGAACTAGAAAAGCAAGAGCAAACACATTCAAAAGCTAGCAGAAGGCTAGAAATAACTAAAAT
>NW_026653678.1:0-11447 GCF_009828535.3 Hylobates moloch | reverse complement strand
CCTTAGGAATCTCAAGCTATCCTCCCTCCTCGGTAACCTCAAGAATTCTTTATTCCACTATAATTCCCCCACCCATCCTTTTCGAGATATTAATTACATGTATGTTACACTGCTGCATATTGTCTCACGTATCAGGAAGTTTCTGACTTTCTTAGTTTACCCTCTGTCCTTTAGTTTGTAAAGCTTCTATTTTTTTCTGTAAATTTCCTGATGTTAGGGTAAAATCCATTACTTATTCTATCTCATGGAATTTTTATTTCAAATATTTATTTTTCATCTATACATGTCACATTTTTAATTTTATAGCTTCTATTTTTCTCCTATGTTCAATTTTCATTTAAGTAATTTCACATATATATGTATTTATCTGTATGTATTTATAAAATATATTTACTTGAAGGACCTTGAAAATTCCTTCTTCTCTGTCATTTATAAATGGCTTATTTTTATCCTGTTAATATATATCTTAATTATATATATCTTCGGGCTTCTTTGCATGTCAGAGTTTTTTGGGGGGGTATTTTGATGTTATGCTATTGATTATCCAGATTTTATTGGCTACCTTTGAACAATGTTGTGGCACGCAGTTCAGTAACTTCAGGATTAGTATTTTTCTGTTGTTGTTTTAAATCTTCTCTTTAAACTTTGTTGAGTTAGTCTAGAGCCACCTGTAATTTGGAGCTAAATTGGCACTGTCACTAGGGCATGAACCTCCAGTGGTCTTTACTGAATATCCTGGATATACAGTGGGGATTCCCTTCTCTGGCTGGTCAGAGCTAACATGTCTTCCTGTCATGTGATGCCAGGGAAGTGTTCTTCTTCCAACTCCGTGGTAGAGTCCTTTGCTGAGCTCCTTAGAATTTCATCCTATGTACATTTGGCTTAGGGACTTGGGAGAAACCTTATGCTGATTCTTGGTTCCTTTTTCTGTAAACATTTTCTTCTACTACACATTCCAGCTGCTTAACCTTTTTTGATTTTTATCTGGTTCCTCAATGCAATGACAATGTCTGCTCTCTCTGGGATTCCTCTCTACTGCTGTCACGGAGAACCTGGGAATAAAGCAGGACTCATTCTGGCTCCTTCTCTTCTCTTGCAGAGCACAGTCCTGTGCTGCCCGATGTTCAGTACTTCAAAAAAATGTTTCATATATTTTGTCCAGTTTACTATTCTTTAACTCTGAAAGAGTAACTCCAGTCCCAGTTACAGCATCACGTTCTGTAACCCTACTCCTTGTTGCTTCATTCTGCCATTGTCTGGTATGATCGCCCCTTTCCCTTTTGTAATCAGGCCAAGAGCATAATATAATACTAGTTATAACTGCACAGCTTGCTTCCGTTGTGTAAAAAAATCACTGAGACTTAACTGTGTCCAACTTTTTAAATGTGAATATAAGTACAGCTAAAGCTATATTTTGGTCAACATTTGCATTACATGCTTTTCCATTATTTACTTTCAACATATGTGAAATATAAATATAAATTATAAAAACTTTAAGAGAGTCCATTTAAAAAAATCTGGTCTGATTATATTTTAACTGCTTTATTACAAGGTGCATTCTTGACTTCAGGGTCTAAAATAATTGGTACATTTGTCTATTTGCAAAAAAAATACTTGACGACATTTTAAAATTAATTTATCCAACTCACAACTTATATGCTTCTGCTGTTGTATGGAAGATATATTTTAAACTTTATGAGATAGCATTCTGTTATATAGTCTATATCCAAATAAATTTCTCTCCATGTTTATTTCTTTCATTTAAAAAAATCGTTCTCCTAACTGCAAACTTTCATCAGGGATCATGGGTCTTCTACTTGAAGAGTAATCTTTAGTATTTCCTTTCCTGCGGGTCTGCTTGGGAGAAATTCTTTATTGTATCTTGGCTTGTGATGGATGTGTCCACCAAGTAGACAGTTCTAGGTCGGCACTTATTTTATTTCAGGACTTGAAAGATATAAATACCTCACTTGTTGGCTTTCATTGATTCATTTGAGAAGGTTG
The DNA here is from genome assembly GCF_009828535.3 of Hylobates moloch. Lineage (NCBI taxonomy): Eukaryota > Metazoa > Chordata > Mammalia > Primates > Hylobatidae > Hylobates > Hylobates moloch. The sequence continues at coordinate 9,443 of NW_026653678.1, read as the reverse complement.
TTATCAGTCAACTCTTTCTCCTTGTAGTTAGCTCAATTATTTTCTCAAGTACTCTTTACATTTTTCTTTTACATTTTAGAAATTGTCCCATTATGTGTCTAGGTGTGTCCTCTGTGTGTGTTTTCCTTTGGTTTGCAAAGCCTCCTGAACCTGTGGTTTAATATTATTGGTCAATTTGGTTAAAACCTCTAACATTGCCACTTAAAATGCTGTTCAGACCAGCTGTTTTCTCCTTCATATATTTTGTCCAGTTTACTATTCTTTAACTCTAAAAGAGTAACTCCAGTTAGATTATTACTGTATCCTTTATATTTTTTAAATGACCTTTCTCTACTTTTTTTTCAGTTGGTTAATCTGTATTAGTGTATATTTTGTTTTTCTATTTTATTTTATTATTACACTTTAAGATTTAGGATACATGTGCACAGTGTGCAGGTTTGTAACATAAGTATTCATGTGCCATGTTGGTGTGCTGCACCCATTAACTTGCCATTTAGAATTAGGTGTATTTCCTAATGCTATCCCTCCCCTCTCCCCCATCCCACAACAGTCCCCAAAGTGTGATGTTCCCCTTCCTGTGTCCATGTGTTCTCATTGTTCAATTCCCACCTATGAGTGAGAAGATGCGGTGTTTGGTTTTTTGTCCTTGCGATAGTTTACTGAGAATGATGGTTTCCAGTTTCATCCATGTCCCTACAAAGGACATGAATACATCATTTTTTATGGCTGCATAGTATTCCATGGTGTATATGTGCCAAATTTTCTTAATCCGGTCTATTGCTGTTGGATATTTGGGTTGGTTCCAAATCTTTGCAATTGTGAATAGTGCCGCAATAAACATATGTGTGCATGTGTCTTTATGGCAGATGATTTATAGTCCTTTGGGTATATACCCAGTAATGGGATGGTTGGGTCAAATGGTATTTCTAGTTCTAGATCCCTGAGGAATCACCACACTGACTTCCACAATGGTTTACCTAGTTTACAGTCCCACCAACGGTGTAAAAGTGTTCATATTTCTCCAAATCCACTCCAGCACCTGTTGTTTCCTGACTTCTTAATGATCGCCATTCTAACTGGTGTGAGAAGTTATCTCATTGTGGTTTTGATTTGCATTACTCTGATGGCCAGTGATGATGAACATTTTTTCATGTGTTTTCTGCCTGCATAAATGTCTTCTTTTGAGGAGTGTCTGTTCATGTCCTTCACCCATTTTTTGATAGGGTTGTTTGTTTTTTTCTTGTAAATTTGTTTGAGTTCATTGTAGATTCTGGATATTAGCCCTTTGTCAGATGAGTAGGTTGTGAAAATTTTCTCCCATTTTGTAGGTTACCTGTTCACTCTGATGGTAGTTTCTTTTGCTTTGCAGAAGCTCTTTAGTTTAATTAGATCCCATTTGTCAATTGTGGCTTTTGGTGCCCTTGCTTTTGGTGTTTTAAACATGAAGTCCTTGCCCATGCCTATGTCCTGAATGGTATTGCCTAGGTTTTCCTCTAGGGTTTTTATGGTTTTAGGTCTAACATTTAAGTCTTTAATCCATCTTGAATTAATTTCTGTATAAGGTGTAAGGAAGGGATCCAGTTTCAACTTTCTACATATGGCTAGCCAGTTTTCCCAGCACCATTTGTTAAATAGGGAATCCTTTCCCTATTGCTTGTTTTTGTCAGGTTTGTCAAACATCAGATAGTTGTATTTATGTGGCATTATTTCTGAGGGCTCTGTTCTGTTCCATTGATCTATGTCTCTGTTGTGGTACCAGTACCATGCTGTTTTGATTACTGTAGACTTTTAGTATAGTTTGAAGTCAGGTAGTGTGATGCCTCCAGCTTTGTTCTTTTGACTTAGGATTGACTTGGAAAGGCGGGCTCTTTTTTGGTTCCATATGAACTTTAAAGAAGTTTTTTCCAATTCTGTGAAGAAAGTCATTGGTAGCTTGATGGGGATGGCGTTGAACCTATAAATTAGCTTGGGCAGTATGGCCATTTTCACGGTATTGATTCTTCCAACCCATGAGCGTGGAATGTTCTTCCATTTGTTTGTATCCTCTTTTATTTCATTGAGCAGTGGTTTGTAGTTCTCCTTGAAGAGGTCCTTCACATCCCTTGTAAGTTGGATTCCTAGGTATTTTATTCTCTTTGAAGCAATTGTGAATGGGAGTTCACTCATGATTTGGCTCTCTGTTTGCCTGTGATTGGTGTACAAGAATGCTTGTGATTTTTGTACATTGATTTTGTATCCTGCGACTTTGCTGAAGTTGCTAATCAGCTTAAGGAGATTTTGGGTTGAGACGATGGGGTTTTCTAGATGTATAATCATGCCATCTGCAAACAGGGACAATTTGACTTCTTCTTTTCCTAATTGAATACCCTTTATTTCCTTCTCCTGCCTGATTGCCCTGGCCAGAACTTCCAACACTATGTTGAATAGGAGTGGTGAGATATGGCATCCCTGTCTTGTGCTAGTTTTCAAAGGGAATGCTTCCAATTTTTGCCCATTCAGTATGATATTGGTTGTGGGTTTGTCATAGATAGCTCTTATTATTTTGAGATACGTCCCATCGATACCTAATTTATTGAGAGTTTTTAGCATGAAGGGTTGTTGAATTTTGTCAAAGGCCTTTTCTGCATCTATTTTGGGTGCATATATATTTAAGATAGTTAGCTCTTCTTGTTCAATTGATCCCTTTACCATTATGTAATGGCCTTCTTTGTCTCTTTTCGTCTTTGCTGGTTTAAAGTCTATTTTATCAGAGACTAGGATTGCAACCCCTGCCTTTTTATGTTTTCCATTTGCTTGGTAGCTCTTCCTCCATCCCTTTATTTGGAGCCTATGTGTTTCTCTGCACGTGAGATGGGTTTCCGGAATACAGCGCATTGATGGGTCTTGATTCTCTATCCAATTTGCCAGTCTGTGTCTTTTAATTGGAGAATTTACCCCATTTACATTTAAGGTTAATATTATTATGTGTGAATTTTGATCCTGTCATTATGATGTTAGCTGGTTATTTCGCTTGTTAGTTGATGCAGTTTTTCCTAGCCTCGACGGTCTTTACAATTCGGCATGTTTTTGCAGTGGCTGGTACCGGTTGTTCCTTTCCATGTTTAGTGCTTCCTTCAGGAGCTCTTTTAGGGCAGGCCTGGTGGTGATAAAATCTCTCAGCCTTTGCTTGTCTGTAAAGTATTTTATTTCTCCTTCACTTATGAAGTTTAGTTTGGCGGATATGAAATTCTAGGTTGAAAATTCTTTTCTTTAAGAACGTTGAATACTGGCCCCCACTCTCTTCCGGCCTGTAGAGTTTCTGCCGAGAGATCAGCTGTTAGTCTGATGGGTTTCCCTTTGTGGGTAACCCTACCTTTCTCTCTGACTGCCTTTAACATTTTTTCCTTCATTTCAACATTGGTGAATCTGACAATTACGTGTCTTGCAGTTACTCTTCTGGAGGAGTATCTTTGTGGCGTTCTCTGTATTTCCTGAATCTGAATGTTGGCCTGCCTTGCTAGATTGGGGAAGTTCTCCTGGATAATATCCTGCAGAGTGTTTTCCAACTTGGCTCCATTCTCCCCGTCACTTTCAGGTACCCCCATTAGATGTAGTTTTGGTCTTTTCACATAGTCCCATATTTCTTGGAGGCTTTGTTGATTTCTTTTTGTTCTTTTTTCTGTAAACTTCTCTTCTCGCTTCCTTTCATTCATTTGATCTTCCATCACTGATACCCTTTCTTCTAGTTGATCAAATCGGCTACCGAGGCTTGTGCTTTCATCACATAGTTCTCGTGCTGTGGTTTTCAGCTCCATCAGGTCCTTTAAGGATTTTTCAGCATTGGTTATTCTAGTTAGCCATTCATTTAATATTTTTTCAAGGTTTTTAAATTCTTTGCCATTGATTCAAACTTCCTCCTTTAACTCAGAGAAGTTTGATCGTCTGAAGCCTTCTTCTCTCAACTCGTCAAAGTCATCCTCTGTCCAGCTTTGTTCCTTTGCTGGTGAGGAGCCGCGTTCCTTTGGAGGAGGAGAGGCACTCTGATTTGTCGAATTTTGAGTTTTTCTGCTCTGTTTTCTCCCCATCTTTGTGGTTTTATCTACCTTTGGTCTTTGATGATGGTGACGTACAGATGGGGTTTTGGTGTTGATCTCCTTTCTGTTTGTTAGTTATCCTTGTAACAGTCAGGACCCTCAGCTGCAGGTCTGTTGAAGTTTCTTGGAGGTCCATTCCAGACCCTGTTTTCCTGGGTATCAGCAGCGGAATCTGCAGAACAGCGAATATTGATGAACAGCAAATGATGCTGCCTGTTCGCTCCGCTGCAAGTTTTGTCTCAGAGGAGTACCTGGCCATGTGAGGTGTCAGTCTGCCCCCACTGGGGGTGCCTCCCAGTTAGTCTTCTTAGGGGTCAGGGACCCACCTGAGGAGGCAGTCTGTCCATTCTCTGATCTCAAGCTGTGTGCTTGGAGAACTACTACACTTCAAAGCTGTCAGACAGGGACATTTAAGTCTGCAGAGGTTTCTGCTGCCTTTTGTTTGGCTATGCCCTGCCCCCAGAGCTGGAGTCTACAGAGGCAGGCAGGCCTCCTTGAGCTGCGGTGGGCTCCACCCAGTTTGAGCTTCCTGGCCACTTTGTTTACCTACTCAAGCCTCAGCAATGGCAGGCGCCACTCCACGAGCCTCACTGCCACCTTGCCGTTTGATCTCAGACTGCTGTGTTAGCAGTGAGGGAGGCTCCATGGTCATAGGACCCTCCAAGCCAGGCACGGGATATCATCTCCTGGTGTGCCATTGCTAAGACTGTCGGAAAAGCACAGTATTAGGCTGGAAGTGATCTGATTTTCCAGGTGCCATCTGTCCTTGGCTAGGAAAGGGAATTCCCTGACCCCTTGCACTTCCCGGGTGAGGCGATGCCTCACCCTGCTTAGGCTCAGGCTCGGTGCACTACACCGACTGTCCTGCGCCCACTGTCCAACAATCCCTAGTGATATGAACCCAGTACCTCATTTGGAAATGCAGAAATCATTCATCTTCTGCATCACTCATGCCAGGAGCTGTAGATTGGAGCTGTTCCTATTCGGCCATCTTGGCTCCATCACAGGCAACAATTTCTTACAAATCCCTTTTGCATGGGAGGGGTGTTAGGGGATAGGGGCTAAGCAGAGTGGGAAGGTCTGCAAAGGGCCTTTCTGGAGGCTGAGACCTGGGAACCCAACCTCACCCCTTCCCGTCTTTAGCCCTTTCTCTGTGATGGCCATGCAGGCACCTTGTGCTCCACCTGCCTAGTGGGCGGGCCAAAACTGGCCTGTCAGAGATGCTGCCTGCAGTCCTCAGGGTGGCCCTATGGCTGGCTATTCAGACACCTGCCCATGGTCCACTGTGTGCCTGCCCTGTGCAGGGCATGGGACATGTGCTCAGGCATCACGCACGGCCTCCTCTAGTGACCCTCAGTGGATTTCTACAGGGTCTGGTGTGAGAAGGGCTCAGAAAATACTTTAGGGCTGACTGCAGCAGGGCCCAGGATGGACACTGCTCCAATGCCCCATTTGGGAGAGGACTCCCCTAAATTATGGAGATCCAGTCTCTCCAGAGGGTTGTGATCCAGGCACAGGTACAGTGGCTGCACCATGCCATGATCAGGTGGCAGGCCAATGACTGTGAGCCCCTTCTTCCAGTGCTTTGGTCCTAGGGTTGCCCCCATGGTAACTACAGTGTCTGACTTCCCATTTGAGGACCTAAACCTTGCTGGTCAGGGGGCACCGGGACTCTGAGGCATGTGTCCTCCACTGCCATGTGGGCCTGGTCTCTGTGGCATTTGGGTTTTGGGGACTTTGGAGAGTGGGATGCAGACGAGTTTATGACCAGCCTTTTGGCTTGGGAGCCAGAAAGCATGGGTGCTCAATACAGACAATCTCAGGAGGATGTGGCCTTCCTGCCTCCTAGCATCCTTTTCCCTCCTTGAGATGGGCCCAGCTGCCCTCTGAGCAGGTTCTGCACTGATTCCCCGGCCCCTCCAGCAGGGGCAGCGGGCCCTGCCCCCAATTCCTGGGCAAAGACCTTGACTATGCCAATGCAACTGCCTGCTTCAGGTCCCTGGCTGGCCAAAAAGATCTGCCAGACCTTTTGCTGTTCCATAGGGGCCTGGAGGCTGGTTAGAGTGGGGCTGAGGCCAGCCACCTTCTTGCTGCCTTTGGAGCTGAGATGGAACCCAAGATAGCTAAATAGGAAGGGAAGAGCTGGTGGGTGCTCACGGCTTCATGGAGCCCTGTGGTATCCACATCTGCCCTAGCTCCTTCCTGCCTATGTACACTGGTACAGCTCGGCTTAAGCCGGTTTGGGTTGTAGTTTCTGTCATTTGCAATTCCAACAATTGTAGCAGACGTACCCTCTGAGCCTCAGCTTCCACCCTTTATGCCTTGGGGGGAGGCTTTTCCTTGATTGGCAGCACCTATGGACAAGCCAAACCTCACCCAGGCCAACCCTCCCTGGAGTGGAAAATTCCTGCTGACACCAGCCTCCCTGGGGCGGTCCCCCAAGAAGGAGGCCAGCAGGTGCCTGAGTCCTGGGCTGTGCCTGAGCCCTGGTGATTCAAGTATTGAGTGGTTCTGTCTGGGGGCAGCCCTGGTCTTGCTGAGAGGCAGTGTGGCCATGGCTAAGAGGTTCGGGGAGGCAGCCAGGGCTGAATCCTAGACAGATTGGACATGAGTCTGTAGCCCACTCACCACACAGCGGTGGCTCACTTAAACTTGGATGACAATAGCAGCTACCTGTCGGGGCCCAGGAAGACACTGCCCAGCTGTGGCCCTTCTCCTTCCCTGGCTAGAAGGTGTTGGGGATCTCTGTCCACTGGGGTCCTTGATTTTCACAAATGTGAGGTGAAGTTCCCAGCACAGGGGAACAGAACCCCTTCAGGGTCCACGTGGTGCCTGGGCCTTACTCACATCCTCCTGGGAGCGGCCTGGGGCTGAGGGCTTTGAGAGCCAGTGGAGAAGAGTAAATAATACCCCAGGCCTAGGGAGAGGCAAAGCCTAAACAGGGTGCACTGGATGGCAAAATTCCATTCTATTTTGTGGCTTCAAGACTAGAATGGTCAGCCTGGCTGATGTTGTAGCCCATTCATCCTCTCCCTCAGCTCTGGCCCCACTGTCCATGGCCACAGGCTTCAGCTTATGCAGCTCCTCCTGGGAAGTTCCCTATCAGGATCCCATCCTTTATGCACCTGGAAATCAAGGCCACACACACAGCCCCAGGGCCCCGGGCTCACTGGGGCCCAAGAGATTCAGAGCTATGGGGTATGGGACACATGTTCACAGGCAGCCAGACAGAAAAGGGGCTCGACGTGGCTGTGGATCTCCCGGGAGCTGAGACGTGTTGGGACACATGCACGCTGGGTGGGAACTGGAGTCTTGGGCTGCTGGGCCTCCCGACCCCAGAGTGTGAGCTCAGCACACACTTCATGGCTCTTGTCCACACAGGAGCACTGGCTCAGCTTCCTCCCAACGGAGCAGCTGGAATATCTCTCTCAGCAGGGTCCAAGGCAGGACCCCCAAAGAGGCTGCCTCCAGAAACTGCTGAGAAATGAGGTCCAAGGACTCTGAGCCCTGACCGGCACTGTCAGAGGAAAGTCAAGGCCGGGCTAAGACCCCCGTCCCTTCCCCTCAAGGGTGGGCATGAGACCCCGTCTCTCCTTGCCTCCGTTTCCTCACCTGTAGAGTGGCTGTGGGAGTAAATGACTTTATCTACGTGAGCTGAGCAGTTTGGAGGCACTGAGCTCTTGCGATGCGGATGTTCTTGTTGAAGGAAGGGCTTTTACAAAGGCCACTCCTGCAGGGCCCTCAGCGTCCCCATACACCATCCTTCCAGAAAGATCAACTCTGGCCACATCTCAGCACCAGCCACCCCAAAGGGCCTGCCCAGTAGGACCTAGAGTCACACCCCCACCCTGCATGACAAGGGAACCTCTTTGAGAAGACCTTGCTCAGTGTAGCAGAGGGGTCAGGATGCAGTGACTGGGGGAAGATGATGGCTGGGGCACCTCTGTTCAAGAAGGCGTCCTTAGTCCATCTGCAGCAAGGTTATATCACTGTCATGAGTGGACCCTGTGCAGAGCTGGCATGCCCAGTCCTCACAGGAGCTTCCCCTAGCTGTAGCGCACGTTGGCCAGGTTTCCTTAAGCATGCACTCACCTCGACCAACTGGGGGGACCTCATGGGTGCCGGGATTAGGAGCCCACCTTGCATGTGACCCCCAGCCCCTGCCAAAGGATGAGGCTGCTCTGGTGCAGAGGGAGGAGGGAGAAGGACGCGCCCGCAGGCTGGCCACAAATAAAGCCCTTGGCAGGACACCCCCACCCAAGGTAGCAATTCATCAGGCAATTGACGGCCCAGGTGTGGATATTTTTAGTCTGTGACCTGCCATCCACTCTTGTCTGGGTGTTAATGTCCAAATGTTTTACAAGTATATTACCAGAAAGAATTATTCCCAAGAGGCAGCCATTTGTGGGAAGGTGTTAGAAAAATGTTGCTTTTCATCCCTTCATCCTTACCATGAACAGAGGGCCAGGCAAACTGGCTTCTGAAGCTTTGGTAGGGTGTAGGCTGAGGAGGAACCTGGTCGACCCCCCAAACCTCCCTGCTGCAGGAGCTGCTTCCTTGCATGGAGGGCCCAGAGTAAGCAGCACGGATGCTAGAGCTTTCGGAACTCCTGCCGTAGTGGGTGCCAGACAGAAGGGCTCCGCTCCATCTCTTGGAGGGTCATCCAGCAGAAGCCAGGTCAGGGGTTGCTGCCCTTCCTCAAAATGTGCTGGAACCCCCCTTTAGGAATTGGCTGAAGGAGAACTGTCTGTCCTGTCCCTGCTAGAGAAGGGCTGGCGATGCAGGGGCTGACCAGATGGGGCCCCCAGAATCGTGGAGGCAGGAGTCAGCAGGACGAGAGGGGTTCCCTTAGCCTGTGCTTCTTCTAGGTGGATGGTCCAGGCCAACCTGTATTCCAGCCAGCCCAGGGCACGCACTGCCTGGAGGACTAGGGTAGCAGCCTGGGGATGGAGCATGCTGCCCTCCACCCGAGGCACATGAGGAGTCTCTGAGGAGAGCTAGATGGGCCAGTGGGTCACCTCAACAACCCTCACCCAGCCAGGAGAGCCAAGGCATGTCACCTGGAATGACCGGCTCTCCAAGGGCCAGCTGGCCACCTTATCCTGGAGGTGGTCAACAAAGCTTTGACCCTGGCCAGAAAGGAAGATGCTGGCAGGGCCCTGGGCTGAGGACAGCAAGGACATATCACACTTACCTGGGCAGGACACACACACAGAGACTCCTGGAGAGGCACAGGGCCTGTCACCAAGGTGAACAATCTCTGGGGATTGTGTCCCTGCGGACTGGCTGTGTGGGTGGACCGTGTGAGCTGCCCCAACATGCCACCCAGAAAGTGGAAATGGCCTTGGAAAGCGGTAGCAGGGAAGCCCC
>NW_026653677.1:0-11454 GCF_009828535.3 Hylobates moloch | reverse complement strand
TGAATTTGAATGTTGGCCTGCCTTGCTAGATTGGGGAAGTTCTCCTGGATAATATCCTGCAGAGTGTTTTCCAACTTGGTTCCATTCTCTCGGTCACTTTCAGGTACACCAATCAGACGTAGATTTGGTCTTTTCACATAGTCCCATAATTCTTGGAGGCTTTGTTCGTTTCTTTGTATTCTTTTTTCTCTAAACTTCTCTTCACACTTCATTTCATTCATTTCATCTTCCATCGCTGATACCCTTTCTTCCAGTTGATCGCATCGGTTACTGAGGCTTGTGCATTCATCATGTAGTTCTCCTGCCATGGTTTTCAGCTCCATCAGGTCCTTTAAGGACTTCTCTGCATTGGTTATTCTAGTTATCTATTCGTCTAATTTTTTTTCAAAGTTTTTAACTTCTTTGCCATTGGTTCGAACTTCCTCTTTTAGCTCGGAGTAGTTTGGTCTTCTGAAACGTTCCTCTCTCAACTTGTCAAAATCATTCTCTGTCCAGCTTTGTTCCGTTGCTTGTGAGAAGCAGAGTTCCTTTGGAGGAGGAGAGGTGCTCTGATTTTTAGGATTTCCGGTTTTTCTGCTCTGTTTTTTCTCCATCTTTGTGGTTTTATCTACCTTTGGTCTTTGATGATGGTGACGTACAGATGGGTTTTTGGTGTGGATGTCCTTTCTGTTTGTTAGTTTTCCTTCTAACAGTCAGGACCATCAGCTGCAGGTCTGTTGGAGTTTACTGGAGGTCCACTCCACACCCTGTTTGCCTGGGTGTCAGCAGCAGTGGCTGCAGAACAGTGGACATTGGTGAACCGCAAATGTTGCTGCCTGCTCATTCCTCTGGAAGTTTTGTCATGAGGAGTACCCAGCCGTGTGAGGTGTCAGTCCACCCCTACTGGGGAGTGCCTCCCAGTTAGGCTCCTCAAGGGTCAGGGACCCACTTGAGGAGGCAGTCTGCCCATTCTCAGATCTCAAGCTGCATACTGAGAGGACCACTACGCTCTTCAAAGCTGTCAGATAGGGACATTTAAGACTGCAGAGATTATTGCTGTCTTTTGTTTTTCTGTGCCCTGCCCCCAGAGGTGGATACTACAGAGGCAGGCAGGCCTCCTTGAGCTGTGTTGGGCTCCACCCAGTTCGAGCTACGTGGCTTCTTTGTTTACCTACTCAAGCCTGAGCAACGGCAGGCGCCCCTCCCCCAGCCTCACTGCCACCTTGCAGTCTGATCTCAGACTGCTGTGCTAGCAATGAGTGAGGCTCTGTGGGCATAGGACCCTCCGAGCCAGGTGTGGGATGTAATCTCCTGGTGTGCCCTTTGTTAAGCCTGTTGGAAGAGTGCAGTATTAGGGTGTGAGTGACCCGATTTTCCAGGTGCCGTCTGTCACCCCTTTCTTTGACTAGGAAAGGGAATTCTCTGACCCCTTGCACTTCCTGGGTCAGGTGATGCCTCACCCTGCTTGGGATCATGCATGTTGCACTGCACCCACTGTCCTGCACCCACTGTCCAGCACTCCCCAGTGAGATGAACCCGGTACCTCAGTTGGAAAGGCAGAAATCACCTGTCTTCTGCGTCTCTCACGCTGGGAGCTGTAGACTGGAGCTGTTCCTATTTGGCCATCTTGGCTCCACCCTTCATGTTTATTTTTTAAGAATCTCCATACTCTTTTCCATAATGGGTTTACTAGTTTACATCCTTACCAACAGTGTGTAAGGGTTCCTTTTCTTTACACTCTCACCAACACTTGTTACCTCTTGTTCTCTTGATAATAGCCATCCTAACAGGTGTGAGGTGATATCTCATTGTGGTTTTCATTTGCATTTTCGTTATGATTACTGATGTTGAACACATTTTAATATACCTGTTGGACTTTTTTTTTTTTTTTGAAATGAAGTCTTACTCTGTCACCCAGGCTGGAGTGAAGTGGCACCATCTTGGCTCACTGCAAGCTCCACTTCCCGGGTTCACACCATTCTCCTGCCTCAGCCTCCCAAGTAGCTGGTACTACAGGCACCCACCACCAAGCCTGGCTAATTTTTTTGTATTTTTAGTAGAGACGGGGTTTCACTGTGTTAGCCAGGTTGGTCTTGATCTCCCGACCTCATGATCTGCCTGCCTTGGCCTCCCAAAGTGCTGGGATTATAGGCATGAGCCACTGTGCCTGGCCTGGACATTTTTATGATTTTTTTTGGAAAATGTCTATTTAAGTCCTTTCCCCATTTTTAAATTAGGTTATTTGTTTCTTTGTGGTTGAATTGTATGAGTTCCTTATATATTTTGGATGATAATTTCTTATCAGTTACATGGCTTGTAATGATCTCCCATTCTTTTTTTTTATTTTATTTATTTATTTATTTATTTTTTTTAATTATACTTTAGGATGTTTCTTTGCTGTCAGAACTCTCATTTGCCTTAATCTCACTCTGTATTTTGTTTTATTTTGCTTGCGTTTTTGGTGTCATAAAAAAAATTGCCTTTCCCTTATATTTTCTCCTAGGAGGTTTCTGGTTTTAAGTCTTACATTTAAGCCTTTAAACTATTTTGAATTTGTTTTTGTGTATGCTGTAAGATAGGAGTTCAATTTCATTGTTTTGCATATGGATGTCCAGTTTCCCCAACACCATTTATTAAAGAGACTGTCCCTTCCCCATTGTGTATTCTTGGCACTCCTGCCAAAGGTAAGTTGACATTATGTGCTTGAGTTTATTTCACGGCTCTCTGTTTTGTTCTCTTGGTCTATATGTCTGTTTTTAAGCCAGTATAATACCGTTTTGAGTATATATCCTTGTAATATAATTTGAAATCAGGAAATGTGATGCCTGGAATTTTGATAGGGATTGCATTGAATCTATAGGTCCACTTTGGGTAGTAAGGACATTATAACAATATCCACTTTGGGTAGTATGGACATTATAACAATATTAATTCTTGCACACCATGAACACGAGATATCTTTCAATTTATTTGTGTCCTTTCAATTTCTTTCATCAGAACTTTTTCCTTATATTTTCAGGGTACAGAAAACGATAAGGAAAAATAAAACAATTTATTTGTGTCCTTTCAATTTCTTTCATCAGAACTTTTTCCTTATAGTTTTCAGGGTACAGATCTTTCGCTTCCTTGGTTAAATTTGTTCCTAAGTATTTTATTGTTTTGACTTTAGTAAATGAGATTGTTTTCTTCATTTCTTTTTCAGATAGTTCACTGTTAGTGTATATAACAGTGGATTTACTTTGTATAACTTTACTAAATTCATTTGTGAATTCTAATGGGTTTTGTTTTTTTAGGGTTTTCTATATGTAAGATTGTGTCATCTGCAAACATGGACAATTTTACTTTTTCCTTTCTAATATGTATAACTTTTGTTTCTTTTTCTTGCCTAATAGCCCTAGCTAGGACTTCTAGTAGTATGTTAAATAGAAATGGTGAGAGTAGGCACCCTTATCTTATTCTTCATCTTAGAAGAAAATTTTTTAGTTTTTCACTGTTGAGTATGTTAGCTGTGGGCTTTTCACATATGGCCTTTATGATGTTGAGGCACAATCTTTCTATACTCAATTTGCTGAGAGTTTTTATCATGAAAGGATGTTGGATTTTGACAAATGCTCTTTTTCTTAAACCTGTTAGGATGGGTATAATCAAAAGGACAAGAGATAATGAGCGTTAGTAAGAATATGGAGAAAAGAAAACCCTGTACACTGTTGGTGGGATTGTAAATTGATGCAACCATTATACAAAATAGTAGGGAGGTTCCTCAAAAAATTAAAAATAGAACTACCATGTGATTCCTTGGGTATATATCTGAAGGAGGTGATATCAGTGTGTCTTAGAGATCTCTGCACTCCCATGTTCATTGCAGCATTATTCACAACAGCCATTATTCATTGCAGCAATATTCACAATACCCAATAGACCATGGAAACAATCTAAATGTCTGTCAACAGATGAATGGACAAAAATTATGTATATATGTATTATGCATATATACATATATTGTGTGTATATATATATGAATGGAATAGTATTCAATCATAGCAAAGAAGGAACTCTTGTCATTTGTGACAACACAGATGAATCTTGAAGGCATTATGCTAAATGAAATAAGTCAACTACAGAAAGATAAATTCTGAGTGATCTCACTTATACTGCATTCCACCTATATGTGGAACCTAAAAATGCCAGATTCGTAGAAACAGACAGTAGAATGATGGTTACCAGGTTCCCTGAGAAGTGTGGGAAATGGGGAAATGTTGGTTAAAGAGTACCAACTTTCAGTGATGAGATGAATAAGATTTGATGTACGCATGGTAACTATAGTTTAAAATACTGTATTGTATACCTGAGATTTGCTAAAACAGTAGATGGTAAATTTCTCACCACAATCCACCAAAATGATAACTAGGTGTGGTGAAAGATATGTTAACTAACTTGATTGTGATTTTTACAATGCATACATATATCAAATCATCACATTGTATACCTTAAATTTATACAATTTTATTTGTCAATTATACCCACAATAAAGGTAGAAAAAAGATTAGAGGGGTATCCTATAATGCCAGAAAGTAAGAAAGTGCTCAAAAATACAATAAATGACAAGAGTAAGTCAAAAGGACACAGGAGTCAGCTGAAAAAGTTCCAATGATCAAATCTGAAATAGGTTAAGCAACAAAATAAAGTAGCTTTGGATTGTAATCCAGAGTATGAAATAATTATCCACAATTCCATATTAATATAAATACATTATTGAAGAAAATATATGGAGGAGAATAGAATGGACACAGGGAGAGGAACAACACACACCGGGGCCAGTCATGAAGTTGGGGGTGAGGGGACGGAGAGCATTAGGACAAATAGCTAATGCAGACGGGGCTTAAAACCTAGATGATGGGTTGATAGGTGCAGCAAACCACCATGACACATGAATACCTCAATAACATAACATACAATAAAATAAATAAAAAGATAGAAAATGTGGGTTTCTCATAGTGACTTTATTTCTTTAAAGTATGCAAAGGTGAAAAAATTAGTAGCCTTTCTGTGTTCATGCCTGACAAACACCATCAGCCAAGTGATTAAAGTAAAACTCAACAGTGAAAAATCATGTTGATAGTATGTACACTTGATATAATGTGATGAGAATGGCATTTTACCTCTATAGGCTTCTTCCCCAAATCCTGTAATCCCACTCCAATCATTATAAAAACACCAGACAAATCCCAAGTAAGAGACATTCTATAAAATTCCTGACCAGTACACCTAAAAACCGTCAAGGTAATCAAAAACAAGGGAAATCTGAGAAACTTTTAGAGCAGGAGGACCTAAGGAAACATGATGACTAAATGTAATGTGATATCCTGGATGGAATCCTAGAACAGAAAAGAGTTGTTAGGTGAAAACACGGAAATCTAAGTATAGGCTTTAGTTAATACATGCTAACATTGACTTATTAATTGTGACAAATCTGCAATACTAATGTAAGATGTTAATAACAGAAGAAAGTCTCTTTGCTATTTGTACTATCTTCACATTTTTTTGTAAATCTAACACTATTCTAAAATAAAACGTTATTTTTAAAAAGAATAACTTCAGGAAAAAAATGTCTTATGATCATTACAGTGCATTTGAACAAGAACATAAAATTATAGAAATTAGGAAAATCATAAAAATGGAGAGTAAAGTTAATATAAAATTAGTTTAGTTGGATTCCTTAGAGGATGCTACAATGGAATAGAATATAATTTCAACAGTATAATATAGAAAATTTTCCTTGAAATAGAAGACGTAATAAAGCTGCGGATCAAAAAAATCACACCACATATCAGAAAAACGTGTAAAGAAATAATGACAAAGATAAATCGAATTTAAGTTATTTAAGTTGAAGGATAAAAACATAGTTATTCAGATATCCAGGCAGAGAAAGCAAATTACATTCAAGGAGGAAACATAGTTTGAGCTCAGATTTTCACACCAGCATTTTAAGCCAAAAGGCAATGAAGCTATATCCACAAACTGTTAGCAAGTTTTTTTGTTTTTTTGTTTGTTTGTTTTATAAATCCACTCATCCACTGAGAGAATTTAGGTTGTTTCCACTTCTTGGCTATTGTGAATAATGCCACTATAAACATTGGGTGCAGATCCTCCTTGACATCCTGATTTCAATTGTTTTGGTTAAATACCCAAAAGTGGAATTGCTGAATCATATGGCAGTTCTATTTGTAGTTTCTTGAAGGAATCTCCATGCTGTTTTCCATAGCAGCTTCACTTTTGCATTCCCACCAACAACACGCAAGGGTTCTAATTTCTCCACGTCCTCGCCAACACTTGTTGTCTTTTCCTGTTTTGACAATAGCCATCATGAGGACCTTATGTTACGTGAAATAAGCCAGCCACAAGAGGACAAATACTGCATGGTTCCACTCTTATGAGGTAACTAAAATAGTCAAACTCATAGAATCAGACAGTAAAAGGGTGGTTGCCAGTGGCTGGGGGAGGGAGAAATGAGATGATGATCAAAGGATACAAAGTTTCAGTTAAGCAAGATGAATACATTCTGAAGATCTAATGTACAGCAATGTGGCTATGGTTAACAACACTGTATTATATACTTGAAATTTGCTAAGAAGACAGATCTAAATTCCTCAACACAAAAAGCAAAAAAAACCCAAAATTATATGAGTTGATGGATATATTAATTAGTTTGATTGTGATGATTATTTCACAATGTATACCAAAACATCAAGATATAACTTAAAGATATACAATTTTATTTGTCAATTATACTTCAATAGATCTGTAAAAAAGAAAATTCACTTTTAAAAATTTACATCCGTTTTTGTCTATGGACCCTCATTTTAACAGATTCCAGAAAGGGTGGATTTGGGATTTTAGCAGTAAAATCAATTTTTACACATAGTCTACTTTTCTCTGTGTTCAGACCAGCTTCTATCCATAGTTCCAGGCCATTGGAGGTGGCGGCAGGATTCTCTTTTCAGTATTCCTAATCTTACAGAAAACGCTTTTCTCCCAAGCCCTTTTGTCACTCCTCCCTTGGACAAGGGAAGACTGATGTGATGGGTCAGATTCAGGAACACTATCAGCAGTACCACCGTCTAACGTGACACCCATGCATGTAGGACACGGCCATGCTCTTCCCTCTCACAATACCAAAGTGATAAGCTGAGCCAGTGCCTACTATGAAGGCTGGGCTCTGCCACATTACTCCCTATTCCTTTCTTCTCACTGGAGATTTGGGGCTCTGTTGTCTGCACAATAGGGGTCAGCTGGTGATAAGTTGCAGTTAGAGAGTGGAAGAGATCCTGCTTCTTTCTTGAGCCTAAATTTGTTCTTTTATTCAACTCCACCA
Organism: Hylobates moloch; assembly: GCF_009828535.3. Classification (NCBI taxonomy): domain Eukaryota; kingdom Metazoa; phylum Chordata; class Mammalia; order Primates; family Hylobatidae; genus Hylobates; species Hylobates moloch. The sequence continues at coordinate 4,103 of NW_026653677.1, read as the reverse complement.
GAAGACTCTTCATTGAGGGACTATAGAAACTGGTCCAGTAAGGGATACTGTAGGTATCTGTGTGTATGTCTCCATTATAGAAAGCCTTGTGACAGAGCAGAGCAGCAGTGTCAGATATAAAGTAAAGCATTCTTGTCTACTCCAAACAATTACTAGCCCCATTCTGTTGGATTTTCACCAGTGACCCCACATATTCAGATGTATCTCAGTGACATTGAAACATTACATTGTACCAATTAAGAGAAGTAAGCCCTCAGTCTTTACCAGGCTCCCATCCAGAGGTCAGTACTTGGTGTTTTCAGGCATGGCTGGTAGATTCCATCCGTGAAAAGATAAGGTAAATGTCTGTTGGTGGGAAGATGGTCAAGGCCTCCTGAAACCCAGTGGTTCCCCTACACCTGTCTTTTCCCTCAGGGGTTCATGCATCAGCCTCAGTAGAAGAAAGACAGTGCTCTGCTTCTTAAACTGAACTCACACAAAAAAAACAGGTTTTCCTCATTTGGGCCTCATTTTAGCTCTCTGAACTTTGAACTTGACATTTAGACAGTCCGAACTGCAAACACATCCCATGGCTGACTCACTGGCTTCTGCCATTTCTCCGTTGGAATTGGCCACTTTAGTTTCTTAAGTATTCTCCCATATCTAAATCGTCATCATCATCTTTCTTTACATAGAATGTTATTTTATATAAAGTTGACCTTTGAAAAACATGGGTTTGAACTTTTTAAGTCCACTTCTATGTGGGTTTTTAAAAATAAATATATTGGAAAATTTTCTGGAGATTTGTGACAATTTGAGAAAACTCAAAGTCAACTGCATAGCCTAGAAATATTGGGGAAAAAAAAGTATGTCACAAATGCATAAAATGTATATAGATAACTAGTCTATTTTATCATTTACTATCATAAAATATACATAAACATACTATAAAAAATTAAAAGTTATCAAAACATGCACACACAAAAACAGACCATACATTGTACCACTCGCAGTCAAAAGAAATGTAAACAAATGTAAAGATGCAGTATTGAATCATGACTGCATAAAATTAACTGTAGCTACATACTGTAGCACTACTTTTCTACTACTATAAGAAGTAGTACTATAAGAAGTACTACTGCAATAACTTCTTATCCACCTTATGATGCTATTGTGGTGAGCTCAAGTTTTTAAAATATCAGCTTAAAACTCCATGTGATGGTAATGATCTCCACTTGAGCAATTTCTTCCTCTGATAAAGTACGTATCACAGAAAAAGTAATCTCTCATGTTTCCTGCATGTTTTTCATCATGTTTAGTGCAATATCCTAAAAATTGAATAACACCATGAAATCTACACGAAGTGCTACTAGTGATTCTGGAAGTGCTCCCAAGATGTAGAGAAGAGTCATGACATTCCAAGAAAAAGTAGAATTGCTTGATATAGAAGCATAGATTGAGTCTGAAGCTGTGGTTGTCGGCCATTTCAAGATAAATTAATCCAGCATAAGGACAAGTGTAAAAAAAGAAAAGGAAATTTGTGAAGTTGTCACTGCAGGTATGCCAGCAGGTTCTAAAACCTTGCACTTTTGGCAAAATACCTTTTCATCTTCTATTGAAAATGCAGTTTGTATGTGGTTGCAGGACAGCTATAGGAAAGGGATTCGAGAAAAAGTGAAGTGATTATATGACATCTTAAAGCAAAAAAAAAAAAGGTGAATGATTTAAAGCTGCAGAATTTAATGCCTGCAAATGATAGGTTGATCATTTTAGAAAGAGGTTTGGCTTTTTCTTCAAAAAACAAAAAAGTCATTCTGTAGGTTGCCTGTTCACTCTGATGGTGGTTTCTTTTCCTGTGCAGAAGCTCTATAGTTTAATTACATCCCATTTGTCAATTTTGGCTTTTGTTGCCATTGATTGGAGAAAATTTTTCAACCTACTCTTTTGACAAAGGGCTAATATCCAGAATCTACAATGAACTTAAACAAATTTACAAGAAAAAACAGCACCATCAAAAAGTGGGCAAAGGATATGAACAGACACTGCTCAAAAGAAGACACTTATGCAGCCAAAAAACACATGAAAAAATGCTCATCATCACCGGCCATCAGAGAAATGCAAATCAAAACCACAATGAGATACCATCTCACACCAATTAGAATGGCGATCATTAGAAAGTCAGGAAACAACAGGTGCTTAAGAGGATATGGAGAAATAGGAACACTTTCACACTGTTGGTGGGACTGTAAACTAGTTCAACCATTGTGGAAGTCGGCGTGGCAATTCCTCAGGCATCTAGAACAAGAAATACCATTTGACCCAGCCATCCCATTACTGGGTATATACCCAAAGGATTATAAATCATGCTGCTATAAAGACACATGCACACGTATGTTTATTGTGGCATTATTCACAATAGCAAAGAGTTGGAACCAACCCAAATGTCCAACAATGATAGACTGGACTAAGAAAATGTGGCACATATACACCATGGAATACTATGCAGAAATAAAAAATGATGAGTTCAAGGGTGGAGCCAAGAAGGCCAAATAGCAACAGCTCCAGTCTACAGCTCCCAGTGTGAGTGACACAGAAGACGGGTGATTTCTGCATTTCCAATTGAGGTACTGGGTTCATCTCACTGCGGAGTGCCGGACAGTGGGTGCACAACAGTGGGTGCAGCACACCATGCATGAGCTGAAGCAGGGTGAGGCATTGCCTCACCCATGAAGCACAAGGGGTCAGGGAATTCCCTTTCCTAGTCAAACAAAGGGGTGACAGATGGCACCTGGAAAATCGGGTCACTCCCACCCTAATACTGTGCTTTTCCAATGGGCTTAACAAAGGGCACACCAGGAGATTACATCCCATCGTGGCTCAGAGGGTCATACGCCCACGGAGCCTCGCTCATTGCTAGCACAGCAGTCCGAGCTCAAACTGTAAGGCGGCAGCAAGGCTCGGGGAGGGGTGCCTGCCATTTCTCAGGCTTGAGTAGGTAAACAAAGCGGCTAGGAAATTTGAACTGGGTGGAGCCTACCTCAGCTCAAGGAGGCCTACCTGCCTCTGTAGGCTCCACCTATGGGGGCAGGGCACAGACAAACAAAAGACAGCAATAACCTCTGCAGACTTAAATGTCCCTGTCTGACAGCTTTGAAGAGAGTAGTGGTTCCCCCAGCACTCAGCTTGAGATCTGAGAAAGGGGAGACTGCCTCCTCAAGTGGGTCCCTGACCCCCGAGCAGCCTAACTGGGAGGCACCCCGCAGTAGTAGTGGACTGACACCTCACACGGCTGGGTACTCCTCTGAGACAAAACTTCCAGAGCAAAAATCAGGCAGCAGCATTAGCAGTTCACCAATATCCGCTGTTCCGCAGCCACCGCTACTGATACCCAGGCAAACAGGGTGTGGAGTGGACCTCCAGTAAACTCCAACAGACCTGCAGCTGGTGGTCCTGACTGTTAGAAGGAAAACTAACAAACAGGACATCCACACCAAAAACCCATCTGTACGTCACTATCATCAAAGACCAAAGGTAGATAAAACCACAAAGATAGGGAAAAAACAGAGCAGAAAAACCAGAAACTCTAAAAAGCAGAGCACCTCTCCTCCTCCAAAGGAATGCAGCTCCTCACCAGCAATGGAACAAAGATGGAGGGAGAATGACTTTGACGAGTTGAGAGAGGAACATTTCAGAAGATCAAACTACTCCGAGCTAAAGGAGGCAGTTTGATCCAATAGCAAAGAAGTTAAAAACTTTGAAAAAAAAATTAGACCAATGGATAACTAGAATAACCAATGCAGAATAAAGGACCTGATGGAGCTGAAAACTGTGGCACAAGAACTACGTGATGAATGCACAAGCCTCAGTAACTGAAGTGATCAACTGGAACAAAGGGTATCAGCGATGGAAGATGAAATGAATGAAATGAAGCATGAAGTGAATTTTAGAGAAAAAAGAATACAAAGAAATGAACAAAGCCTTTAAGAAATATGGGACTATGTGAAAAGACCAAATCTACGTCTGATTGGTGTACCTGAAAGTGACCGAGAGAATGGAACCAAGTTGGAAAACACTCTGCAGGAGAACTTCCCCAATCTAGCAAGGCAGGCCAACATTCAAATTCA
>NW_026653676.1:0-11475 GCF_009828535.3 Hylobates moloch | reverse complement strand
CCTCTACACACTGCTTTGAATGTGTCCCAGAGATTCTGGTATGTTGTCTTTGTTCTCATTGGTTTCAAAGAACATCTTTATTTCTGCCTTCATTTCGTTGTGTACCCAATAGTCATTCAGGAGCAGGTTGTTCAGTTTCCATGTAGTTGAGCAGTTTTGAGTGAGTTTCTTAATCCTGAGTTCTAGTTTGATTGCACTGTGGTCTGAGAGACATTTTGTTATAATTTCTGTTCTTTTACATTTGCTGAGGAGAGCTTTACTTCCAACTATGTGGTCAATTTTGGAATAGGTGTGGTGTGGTGCTGAGAAAAATGTATATTCTGTTGATTTGGTATGGAGAGTTCTGTAGATGTCTATTAGGTCCACTTGGTGCAGAGCTGAGTTCAATTCCTGGATATCCTTGTTAACTTTCTGTCTCGTTGATCTGTCTAATGTTGACAGTGGGGTGTTAAAATCTCCCATTATTATTGTGTGGGAGTTTAAGTGTCTTCGTAGGTTGCTCAGGACTTGCTTTATGAATCTGGCTGCTCCTGTGTTGGGTGCATGTATATTTAGGATAGTTAGCTCTTCTTGTTGAATTGGTCCCTTTACCATTATGTAATGGCCTTCTTTGTCTCTTTTGATCTTTGTTGGCTTAAAGTCTATTTTATCAGAGACTGGGATTGCAACCCCTGCCTTTTTTTGTTTTCCATTTGCTTGGTAGATCTTCCTCCATCCCTTTATTTTGAGTCTGTGTGTCTCTGCACCTGAGATGGGTTTCCTGAATACAGCACACTGATGGGTCTTGACTCCTTATCCAGTTTGCCAGTCTGTGTCTTTTAATTGGAGCATTTAGCCCATTTACATTTAAAGTTAATATCGTTATGTGTGAATTTGATCCTGTCATTATGATGTTAGCTGGTTATTTTGCTCGTTAATTGATGCAGCTTCTTCCTAGCCTCAATGTTCTTTACAATTTGGCATGTTTTTGCAGTGGCTGGTACTGGTTATTCCTTTCCATGTTTAGTGCTTCCTTCAGGAGCTCTTTTAGGGCAGGCCTGGTGGTGACAAAATCACTCAGCATTTGCTTGTCTGTAAAGTATTTTATTTCTCCTTCGCTTATGAAGGTTAGTTTGGCTGGATATGAGATTCTGGGTTGAAAATTCTTTTCTTTAAGAATGTTGAATCTTGGCCCTCACTCTCTTCTGGCTTGTAGAGTTTCTGCCGAGAGATCAGCTGTTAGTCTGATTGGCTTCCCTTTGTGGGTAACCCGACCTTTCTCTCTGGCCGCCCTTAACATTTTTTCCTTCTTTTCAACTTTGGTGAATCTGACAATTATGTGTCTTGGAGTTGCTCTTCTCAAGGAGTATCTTTCTGGCGTTCTCTGTATTTCCTGAATCTGAATGTTGGCCTGCCTTCGTAGATTAGGGAAGTTCTCCTGGATAATATCTTGCAGAGTGTTTTCCAACTTGGTTCTATTCTCCCCGTCATTTTCAGGTACACCAATCAGATGTAGGTTTGGTCTTTTCACATAGTCCCATGTTCTTGGAGGCTTTGTTTGTTTCTTTTTATTCTTTTTTCTCTAAACTTCTCTTCTTGCTTCATTTCATTCTTTTCATCTTCCATCACTGATACCCTTTCTTCCAGTTGATCCCATTGGCTACCGAGGCTTCTGCAATCTTCACATAGTTCTCGAAACTTGGCTTTCAGCTCCATCAGCTCCTTTAAGCCCTTCTCTGCATTGGTTATCTTAGTTGTACATTCATCTATTTTTTTTTCAAAGTTTTTAACTTCTTTGCCATTGGCTTGAATTTCTTCCGTTAGCTCGGAGTAGCTTGATCATCTGAAGCCTTCTTCTCTCAACTCGTCAAAGTCATTCTCCGTCCAGCTTTGTTCTGTTGCTGGTGAGGAACTGCATTCCTTTGGAGGAGGAGAGGTGCTCTGCTTTTTACAGTTTCCAGTTTTTCTGCTCTGTTTTTTCCCCATCTTTGTGGTTTTTATCTACTTTTGGTCTTTTATGGTGGTGAGGTACAGATGGGTTTTTTGGTGTGGGTGTCCTTTCTCTTTGTTAGTTTTCATTCTACCAGACAGGACCCTCAGCTGCAGGTCTGTTGGAGTTTGCTAGAGATCCACTTCAGACCCTGTTTTGCTGGGTGTCTGCAGCGGTGGCTGCAGAACAGCGGATTTTTTTGGACCGCAAATTCGGCTGTCTAATAGTTCCTCTGGAAGTTTTGTCTCAGAGGAGTACCTGGCCGAGTGAGGTGTCAGTCTGTCCCTACTGGGGGGTGCCTCCCAGTTAGGCTGCTCAGCAGTCAGGGACCCACTTTAGGAGGCAGTCTGTCCATTCTCAGATCTCCAGCTGCATGCTGGGAGAACCACTACTCTCTTCAACGCTGTCAGTCAGACAGGGACATTTAAGTCTGCACAGTTTCCTGCTGTCTTTTTGTTTGTCTGTGCTCTGCCCCCAGAGGTGGAGCCTACAGAGGCAGGCAGGCCTCCTTGAGCTGTGGTGGGCTCCACCCAGTTCCAGCTTGCTGGCTGCTTTGTTTACCTAAGCAAGCCTGGGCAATGGTGGGCGCCCCTCCCCCAGCCTCGCTGCCACCTTGCAGCTTGATCTCAGACTGCTGTGGTAGCAATCAGCAAGACTCCGTGGGCATAGGACCCTCCGATCCAGGTGCGGGACACAATCTCCTAGTGTGCCGTTTTCCAGGCCCGTTGGAAAAGCGCAGTATTAGGGTGGGACAGACCCGATATTCCAGGTGCCGTCTGTTACCCCTTTCTTTGACTAGGAAAGGGAACTCCCTGACCCCTTGCACTTCCCGAGTGAGGCAATGCCTCGCGCTGCTTCCACTCACGCATGGTGCACTTCACCGACTGTCCTGCACCCACTGTTAGGCACTCCCTAGTGAGATGAAACCAGTACCTCAAGCAGAAATGCAGAAATCACAAGTCTTCTGTGTCGCTCAGGCTGGGAGCTATAGACAGGAGCTGTTCCTATTTGGCCATCTTGGCTCCACTCAGCACAGTGCTTTATAATTTCTTTATTGATTATTGTGTGAAGTCTATATGATCAGAACCAAGTACCATTCATATAAGAATAGTGTTTTAAAAATAGCTTTGCAAACAGTAGTAGACACCTTCAGAAAAGGAAATCTCACTTTCCTTTGGATTCATAACTAGCAAAGCTAAGGTCTTGGAAGGCTGCAATATTGAACTAAAATAACTGTAAAATATGATTATATGACACAGTGCTTAAGAAAAGCTTTCATGTTCCTTATAGGAAGAGAGTTTTCATTTACTCTAATTAGGTTATTCTTTTCTAATTTAGAATAAGACTTTTTTAAGTAATTTCATTTTGGCAGCTCTAATTCTCCCAAGACTGTCCTTTGTATTTCTCACTTTGGCAAAACTGCACTGCCTGCTTATTTGATCTTTTCCCTTGGAAAGTAATAGGACCCTTCTCTTTTGCTCCTTGGACAGCCTGACTTGCCTTCTAATCCATCACAACCGCATATGAGAGGCCTTGCCTCTGGAATCCTGACCCCACCCGGGGAGCTCAGTTTTTACTTGCAATGTTACTGCCAATTTGGCACATTTGAGAGTTCAGTGTCTCCTCCGCCTCTGGCAGAAAGAAAAACCCATTCCTGACCTTTCACCTATATATGAGCCTCTTATTATCTATTATTTATGTACACATTATATAGACTGTCAATATCTGAGAATGAGAGAAAACATTTCTATTTAGAGAATTCTAAGATGTCTTTTAATGTTAACTCAATTCTTAGGCATAAGGGATAAAACTACTGTAACTACCTGCAAAACTGAACACATTATCTTTTCATTTAAAATAGTAAAGTTAGCCTCAGTCTTTGAGCTCTTCATTTTAAGGTCTTGATTTTTTTAACTTTAATACTTTTTCTTTATTGGAGTTGTAAGGATGTATTGACTGCTTAAATCCTGCATTTAATGCAAAGAATATACAAATATTAGCAAGACAATAATAAATTGGGATATACTTATATTTCAAATAAATGCTGTTGAGTGAATATGTGATATAGATGGTCATGTTCCTTCACGTATTTAAATGCTATTATCCTCAATTCTTAAATCAGAATGTCCCGTTCAGTTAATAAAGTTAGTATTAGAATCTTATCAGGTACAAGAGCTAAAATTAAAATGCTAAAATTATGACCTTATGTTACTCACTTGATATAATTTTCTTAGTCTGATAATATTGGTGACTGCGAGTTTATCATATCCTCACTAGATAAGAACTATTGCCATTACAATTTTTCTAATAATTGAGCCCATTGATTTTGATAATGAATACTTGAGGACTTAGAAGAATTTCTAAACTTTTAGGAAATTTCTCAGTACTTTTAAAATAGTATTTTTAAGCTCCAAATTTCAAAATATACAGGAATTAAATCTTGCCACTCTCTCTGTGAATACTGTATCATTGATAGGAGGCAGTGGAGAGCTAACTCACATTTAGGGCTTATTCCACTGTGTGGACAGTTGTCAGCACTGTATGTGATAACTAAGCACTCTACCTCTAGAGTCCTTTCAAATAGTTTACTCATAGAAGGGTCTAAGAATATGGACCAATGGTCCAATATGTGAGCACTGAGTTTGCCTATTGTACATAAAACTATGTCAAGCAGTTTTCATTTTTACTTCACATTTATGATGGATCTATCAGTAGTTGAAACAGGATTGAAATTTAGATTCACATTTAAAATGCTAATTATATTCTTGTGTAACTGCATAACAACATCAGGAAACAGCTGCTTTCACCAAAAAAATGCTGGCTTTAACTTACGTTAAAGAGAGTTTCAGCAGTTTTGTAAAACTTTGAAGCACCCCAGTGCATTTTGGGGATAATTTTTATGAGGCCTGGAAATTCTATCCATGAAAATGTGTAAGACACAGGAGGCTCATCTTGAAAACGGCAAAACAGAGGGTAAGATATTGACATCAATACCAAACACATTGAAAAATCACGTTTTGCTCTGATACAGATGTTCATATAAAGTGCAGACACCGTAAACCAACCTACATGACATGATTCTAAAGAAGTGACAAGTACTAGGGGAAAAAAAGTACCTCAGTTAAAACTAGAGGGCCCTAAAGATCAAATTGGCCTTATCAATGTGCTTCTTTCCTTCAGTGAATGTATCTTCTGTTTACTTTGTTAAAATTAAAATTTATCCAGGATAGAGTGGCCCTCAATTTTTTTTGAAATTTTTTAGAACTGGATATGGAATATGTGGTTTATATGTTACTGAGTAAATTGATGAATAATTACATGGAAACTTTCTCTTCATTTGGCTGTCCAATGGCTATATCCAATGTTGATAGCATGTTGTTATATATTTATGTACAGTTAATTGAACAATTAATGAACAACAACAAAAAACTGTCCATAACTGATTTGCTGTTTGTAAAATTTTCTAGTGTAGTTGTTTTACCTTTGTTGTTAATTTACCTGGTTTTCTAAAGTATATTTTCATGTCAACACATTCCTGATGGTAAGATTGCTGCTTGGTCACTGAAGGGTCTGAGTGGAAATGGGTGCATTGTCTCTCATAAGGGACGTTCTCTTCCATGGAACTGACAATAGCAGATATTACATATTGATGATTCCTTTGGTGCATTTTATTATTTAATTGAAATTTTTAAATCTCATGGAAAGACCATAGGATAACACACTTCCATAAAAGTTTATTTTATTTATTAAAGGCTTTATTTTTAAAGTGCTATTTTACAATTTGAATTGCCTTTATAATTGTAGTACAGTTTTAACACAGTTCAATAGCATAAGACATCCCAAAATTAAGACAAACAGTGCCAACAGGTGTGATTCAATAAATCCATCTAAAATGAGTATTAATTTACCATTTTAAAAGGCTTATTCTTAAGATGGCACATATAATTTATAAGTAATATGTATAAATAGCAAAAATTTTAATACACGTACACATAAAAATCTAATTCATAATATCTACATCTAATTGCGATATTTGTAAAACATTTTAATAACAATGGATTACATGCTAAGATCTTATATTTTGTATTCATAATCTCACATTGTAATTTTACAAATGAACATTAACAATTCTCAGTTTGAAGTTCGGATAAAAAATTGAGTCAACCTACCCCCATAAATTCATTTTTAGGAGGAATTTTACTTAGTCTTCATCGGTTCAGTGATTCTCCTTACATTTGTTTGAGAACAGCAAATTTTCCTTCAGCAGTATGCTGGTGTGAAGAATCCTTATTATATTAACTAAAATGTGCCTGCACTTTCAGGGTCATCTCAAGTTCTTAAATTATATAAATATTTGTTAAAAATATATGTTCTATTATATGCAGCATAGAAAGAAAAAGAGTACTTCTATCTGATATTTATTATATTTCCTTGATGTGCAAACACTTCAGATCAGGAACTGTGGACATTCAAGAACACAGCGCCTTCCTTTATGTGACAGTGGAGAAGAATGGGTCTCATAAACATCCTAAGACATAAAGGAAGGGTAATTGAACACCCATTCCATGTGTTTCCAAAATCACCAGTACCAGATGTAGAATGTACACAACAATTCTTCTGCTTTCTCCAAATGGAAAATTTCCTTTTTATAGCCAATCTTGTACAGAACTATAAATAAAAACAGATTTATTTTTCAAGGTAATAGGGGGAAGTTTTGATAGAGCTTTTGATCAGGGATTTAAAATCCTGTTCACAAATTTTTTTCAACTGTTATCTAAGAGAAAAAAATAATTAGGATGCTTAAAAAAGTAAAAATTTAATCCATCTCCTATGTCAAAAACATTCAAGTTCATGTATGTGTGATGGGTATTAAGTAAATGAACAAAAGAGCACAGTATAACAATACAGCAGAGGTAAAAAAAATACCTTTGGATTTAAATACACCTCCTGCTTAGGGTCTGGAAGTTATCTCTGAGGTGGACTTATGTCTTGCCTTCCAAACACTTGAACATGATTTTACTTTGTGCACTAACATTTTCAAGTTACACTTTTTATTCAATTTCTTCAATAGCCATTTTCTTTTCATAGAAAGGATAATGCTTTAATTTATGAAGACACGGACTTGTGATCTATTTTACAAGGACATGCTGTTTTTCATTTATTAATCAAACATTTATTGAATACCTCCTGAGTGTTTGACATTATTTAAGGTGAGCAACTTAGACAAAGCCCTGCCTTCATCAAGCTTTCATTCTCTTCCCTCCTCTGAGGTGTGATTCATTTCATGGACCTTGTACCTTTTTTTTTTTTTAAGTCACAGAAACAAAATCATTGAGAATCAGATGAGTCTTAACCATATATTATGATGCTCATTAGTATATGTTTTGTCCTCATTAGTATATATTTTTTAACCGTAGGGAATTCCTTGGGAGCAATATTAAAGAGGAGTAATATTTTTATCACCCTCTGTATTAGTCTGTTTTCACACTGCTGATAAAGACATACCTGAGGCCGGACAATTTACAAAAGAATGAGGTTTATTAAACTTACAATTCCACATGGCTAGGGAGGCCTCACAATCATGGCAGAAGGCCAGGAGGAGCAAGTCACAGCCTAAGTGGATGGCAGCAGGCAAAGAGAGAGCTTGTGCAGGGCACAAGCTGTTTTTAAAACCAGCAGATTTCGTGAGCCTCATTCACTATCACAAGAATGGCACGGGAAAGATCCGCCCCCATAATTCAATCATCTCCCACCATGTCCCTCCCACAACATGTGGGAATTATGGAAACTACAAGATGAGATTTGGGTGGAGACATAGAGCCAAACCGTATCACCCTCTGTCACAGAGTGGGAGTGGCCTCTTTCCCGAAGTTTGCCTTAAGTTTGACTCTAAGCTTAGGTTGGTTGGAGAAGACCTTTCCATGGCAATTCTCTACAAAGTTTATCATTTCAGATGGTGTCATGATGTTGCACGATGAGGAAGTTGGGCCAAATCAATAAAAGTATTTTCAATGTGAATAAATCCTGGGTTGTCATGCTTTTCTCAAGACTCTAGAAGATTCTTTTCCCCATCGTCCTTGGAAAGGGTAAGAAACAACGTTGGTTATTGGAAAATTCCCATAAGGAAAGCAGCCTGCCAGTTAAGGCTGGAATTTGGGACCAATGGTACTAGACGATATCTAAAAACATTAAAACACATTACAAGAGAAGCTGCTGTTGATTATTAAGAAATAAACATTCCTGTGGCTCATTTGAAGGCAAATCTGTAATAGTCAGCAGAGGATTCATGTGACCACATCTGAAGCCTGGAATTTCCAAGTTCCTGTGTGCAGTGAGAAGCTGAGTGCCACAGCAATGCAGATGAAGAAAAGATGGTGTTGAACTGTTTCCTTTCCATCTGGTGTTTTACAGCAGCTCTGCTCACAGTTACTCTGAAAGGAAAATAGAACGAAGAAACATAAATTCACAATCTTGTGTTGTTTAGGCTGAATAATCTAAGCCAAATTATTGCTTAGGAATAAATTAAATATTGTACAAAACAGAGTCCAAACATAAATAAAATACATTGGAGGGAGACCTCTCACTTAATGAGACCCTGAGCTAATTTAATTTGCCCAATAACGGCAGCATAACTATACCAGCACCAAGTATGAGGGTTAGTATGGGTCCTGTCATTTTTCACTGACTAACCTGAATCAAATTGCAACACTCTCAGTATTCTCTGCCACTTTTCCTAATTTATTTTATCTATAGAATATACCCCTACATAAAATATTAGATATTTAACTTTAATTTTTATTTTTCCCCTCTTGCATTGGAATATAAGCTCTCAGGCAAGAATTCCAAAATGACTTATATCCTTTTCAATCCTTGGCTCATAATAGGCACTCAACATATATCTATTAAAGAAATGGAAAAATAATTTTCTTTCTTTAAAGATGATGCAGAAGGCCGGGCATGGTGGCTCATGCCTGTAATCCCAGCTACTTGGAAGGCTGAGGCAGAAGATTTGCTTGAAACTGGGAGGCAGAGGTTGCAGTGAGCTGAGATCGCACCATTGTACTCCAGCCTGGGCAACAGGAACGAAATTTCATCCCCCCCCCAAAAAAAATACAGAAATAGGTAATATATAATATAAAATACTTATTCCAAATGCCTTCTAGTTATTGAAAGACAGTTTTAAGTCAGGAAGAAGTTCGTTAATTAATTCTTTTTATTTTTTTACCCAGTTGCTTAAGAACAATGGATATTTTCTTGTTAAAGCACTTTTTGATCCGCTTAAATTTCTTAAAAAACATGTTCATATATGCAACTAACATATACGCATACATTTCATCAAAGATAAGATTTTAGTACAAATTTTTATTTTTCTTCTTATTTAGTTTGGTTCAATCCTAATTTTTTTCTTCCTGCTCCTTCCTACTTTTCGCCATACACACCTAACGGTACTCATGTTGAAAACCCAGTATGTATCCTTCCATATTTTTTCCTGCATTCATAAATCCTCTTTTTTAAACATGTTTTATATAATTTTTTACTGTTTTATAAAAATGAATATTAAGTAGATTTTTGGTATATTATTTTTCTCACTCAATAATAATATGAACATTTATCTTAATCTAGACTAAATTCATTCTTATTTAAAAGGGACATGATATTATATACAATGGAGGTACCATAACATTATTGTTGGACATTTCTTTATACCTACTTTATTATTATTATTATTATTATTATACATTAGGTTATAGGGTACATGTGCACAATGTGCAGGTTTGTTACATATGTATCCATGTGCCGTGTTGGTTTGCTGCACCCATTAACTCGTCATTTAGCATTAGGTATATCTCCTAATGCTGTCCCTCCCCGCTCCCCCCAACCCACAACAGTCCCCGGAGTGTGATGTTCCCCTTCCTGTGTCCATGAGTTCTCATTGTTCAATTCCCACCTATGAATGAGAACATGCGGTGTTTGGTTTTTTGTCCTTGTGATAGTTTACTGAGAATGATGTTTTCCAGTTTCATTCATGTCCCTACAAAGGACATGAATTCATCATTTTTTATGGCTGCATAGTATTCCATGGTGTATATGTGCCACATTTTCTTAATCCAGTCTATCGTTGTTGGACATTTGGGTTGGTTCCAAGTCTTTGCTATTATGAATAGTGCCGCAATAAACATACGTGTGCATGTGTCTTTATAGCAGCATGATTTATAGTCCTTTGGGTATATACCCAGTAATGGGATGGCTGGGTCAAATGGTATTTCTAGTTCTAGATCCCTGAGGAATCGCCACACTGACATCCACAATGGTTGAACTAGTTTACAGTCCCACCAACAGTGTAAAAGTGTTCCTATTTCTCCACATCCTCTCCAGCACCTGTTGTTTCCTAACTTCTTAGTGATGGCCATTCTAACTGGTGTGAGATGGTATCTCATTGTGGTTTTGATTTGCATTTCTCTGATGGCCAGTGATGATGAGCATTTTTTCATGTGTTTTTTGGCTGCATAAATGTCTTCTTTTGAGAAGTGTCTGTTCATGTCCTTCGCCCACTTTTTAATGGGGTTGTTTCTTTTTTCTTGTAAATTTGTTTGAGTTCATTGTAGATTCTGGATATTAGCCCTTTGTCAGATGAGTAGGTTGCAAAAATTTTCTCCCATTCTGTAGGTTGCCTGTTCACTCTGATGGTAGTTTCTTTTGCTGGGCAGAAGCTCTTTAGTTTAATTAGATCCCATTTGTCAATTTTGGCTTTTGTTGCCATTGCTTTTGGTGTTTTAGACATGAAGTCCTTGCCCACACCTATGTCCTGAATGGTATTGCCTAGGCTTTCTTCTAGGGTCTTTATGGTTTTAGGTCTAACATTTAAGTCTTTAATCCATCTTGAGTTAATTTTTGTATAAGGTGTAAGGAAGGGATCCAGTTTCAGCTTTCTACATATGGCTAGCCAGTTTTCCCAGCACCATTTATTAAATAGGGAATCCTGTCCCCATTGCTTGTTTTTGTCAGGTTTGTCAAAGATCAGATAGTTGTAGATATGCGGCATTATTTCTGAGGGCTCTGTTCTGTTCCATTGATCTATGTCGCTGTTGTGGTACCAGTACCATGCTGTTTTGGTTACTGTAGCCTTGTAGTATAGTTTGAAGTCAGGTAGCGTGATGCGTCCAGCTTTGTTCTTTTGGCTTAGGATTGGCTTGGCGATGCGGGCTCTTTTCTGGTTCCATATGAACTTTAAAGTAGTTTTTTCCAATTCTGTGAAGAAAGTCATTGGTAGCTTGATGGGGATGGCATTGAATCTATAAATTACTTTGGGCAGTATGGCCATTTTCACGATATTGATTCTTCCAACTCATGAGCATGGAATGTTCTTCCATTTGTTTGTATCCTCTTTTATTTCATTGAGCAGTGGTTTGTAGTTCTCCTTGAAGAGGTCCTTCACATCCCTTGTAAGTTGGATTCCTGGGTATTTTATTCTCTTTGAAGCAATTGTGAATGGGAGTTCACTCATG
>NW_026653675.1:0-11477 GCF_009828535.3 Hylobates moloch | reverse complement strand
TTCTGTGCGTCCTACTTACAGAGTTGAACCTTACTTTTGATTGAGCAAGTCTGAAACACTGTTTTTGTTGAAACTGCATGTGGACTTCGTGAGCGCTAATGGGCCTAGAGTGGAAAAAGGAATATCTTCAAATAAAAACTGCACAGAAGCATTCTGTGAGACAATTTTCTGTTCTGTGCATTCAACTAACAGGGTTTAAGCTTACTTTTAATTGAGCAGTTCTGAAACTCTCTTTTTGTATAATCTGCAAGTGGACGTTCAGAGCGCTAAGAAGCGTATAGGGGAAAAACGAATATCTTCAAATAAAAACTACACAGAAGAATTCTGTTAAATTTCTTTCTGTTCTATGCATTCAACTAACGGAGCTGAAACTTACTTTTGATTGAGCAGTTCTGAAACACTCTTTCTGTAGAAATTGCAAGTGGAACTTCGGAGCGCTAAGGGGCCTAAGAGTGGAAAAAGGAAAATCTTCAAATAAAAACTACACAGAAGCATTCTGTGAAACTTCTTTCTGTTCTATGCATTCAACAAACATAGTTGAAATTCACTATTGATTGGGAAGTTCTGAAACACTCTTTCAGTGGAAACTGCAGGTGGATATTCGGAGGGCTAAGGGGCTTATAATGGAAAAAGGAATGTCTTCATATAAAAACTACACAGAAGCATTCTGTGAAACTTCTCTCTCTTCTGTTCATTCAACTAACAGAGTTGAACCTTACTTTTGGTAGAGCAGTTCTGAAATTCTCTTTCTTTAAAAACTGCAAGTGGACATGCTGAGCGCAAGGGGGCATGTAGTGGAAAAAGGTATATCTTCAAATAAAAACTACACAGAAACAATCTGTGAAACTTCTTTCACTTCTATGCGTTCTACTAACTGAGTTGAAAGTTACTTTTGATTGAGCATTTCTGAAACACCCTTTTTGTAGGACTTGCATGTGGACATACGGAGTGCTAAGGGACCTATAGTGGGAAAAGGAATATCTTCAAATAAAAATTACACAGAAGCATTTTGTGGAACTCCTTGCTCTTCTGTGCATTCAACTACCAGAGTTGAACATCACTTTGGATGGAGAAGTTCTGAAACACTCTTTCTGTGGAAACTGCAAGTGGACATTGGGAGGGCTAAGGGGCCTATCGTGGAAAAAGGAATGTCTTGAAATAAAAACTACACAGAAGCATTCTGTGAAACTTGTTCCTCTTCTGTCCATTCTACTAACAGTGTTGAACCTTACTTTTTATTGAGGAGTTCTGAAACACACTTTCTGTAGAAACTGCAAGCGGACTTTCGGAGCGCTAATGGGCCTAGGGTGGAAAAAAGAATGTCTTCAAATAAAAAGTACACAGAAGCATTCTGTGAGACAACTTTCTGTTCTGTGCATTCAGCAAACAGAGTTGAACCTTACTTTTGGTAGAGCAGTTCTGAAACTCTCTTTCTGTAGAAACTGCAAGTGGACCATCAGAGCGCTAAGAAGCGTATAGTCTAAAAAGGAATATAGTCAAATAAAAACTACACAGAAGAATTCTGTTAAATTTCTTTCTGTTCTATGCATTCAACTAACGGAGTTGAAACTTACTTTTGATTGAGCAGTTCTGAAACACTCTTTCTGTAGAAATTGCAAGTGGACCTTCGGAGTGCTAAGGGGCCTAGAGTGGAAAAAGTATTATCTTCAAATAAAAACTACACAGAAGTATTCTGTGAGACAAATTTCTGTTCTGTGCATTCAATTAACAGAGTTGAAACTTACTGTTAATTGAGCAGTTCTGAAACTCTCTTTCTGTAGAAACTGCAAGTGGACATGCGGAGCGCAAAGGGGCCTATAGTGGAAAAAGTAATATCTTCAAATAAAAACTACACAGAAGCATTCTGTGAAATTTCTTTCTATTCTATGCATTCAACTAACAGAGTTGAAAATTACTTGTTATTCAGCAGTTCTGAAACACTCTTTCTGTAGAAATTGCAAGTGGACATACGGAGAGCTAAGGGACCTGTAGTGGAAAAAAGAATATCTTCAAATAAAAACTACACAGAAGCATTCTATGAAACCCCTTTCTGTTCTGTGAATTCAACTAACAGAGTTGAACATTATTTTGGATTCATCAGTTCTGAAACACTCTTTCTGTAAAAACTGCAAGTAGATATACCGAGCGCTAAGGGGTCTATACTGGAAAAAGATCTATCTTAAAATAAAACTACACAGCAGCATTCTGTGAAACTTCTTTCTGTTCTGTGCATTCAAGTAACAGATTTGAACTTCACTTTTGATGGAGAAGTTCTGAAACGCTCTTTCTGTGGAAACTGCAAGTGGACATTCGGAGGGCTAAGAGGCCTATAGGGGAAAAAGGAATGTCTTCAAATAAAAACTACACAGAAGCATTCTGTGAAACTACTTTCTTTTCTGTGCATTCTACTAACAGAGTTGAACCTTACTTTTGATTGAGCAGTTCTGAAACACTCTTTCTGTAGAAACTGCAAGTTGACATTCGGAGTGCTAAGGGACCTATAGTGGAAAAAGGAATATCTTCAAATAAGGACTACACAGAAGCATTCTGTGAAACTGCTTTCGGTTCTGTGAATTCAACTAACAGAGTTTAACATGACTTTTGATTGAGCAGTTCTGAAACACTCTTCCTGTAGAAAATACAAGTGCACATTCTGAGCGCTAAGGGGCCTATAGTGGAAAATGGAATGTCTTCAAATAAAAACTACTCAGAAGCATTCTGTGAAACTACTTACTGTTATGTGCATTCAAATGACAGAGTTGAACATTACTTTTGGCAGAGCAGTTCTGAAATTCTCTTTCTGTAGAAACTGCAAGTGGACATGCGGAGTGCTAAGGGGCCTAAAGTGGAAAAAGGAATATCTTCAAATAAAAACTACACAGAAGCATTCTGTGAAACTTCTTTCTCTTCTGTGTGTCCTACTAACACAGTTGAACCTTACTTTTCATTGAGCAGGTCTGAAACACTCTTTCTGTTGAAACTGCATGTGGACTTCCTGAGCGCTAAGGGGCCTAGAGTGGAAAAAGGAATATCTTCAAATGAAAACTACACAGAAGCATTCTGTGAAACTGCGTGCTGTTATGTGCATTCAACTAACAGAGTTTAACCTTACTTTTGATTGAGCAGTTCTGAAACTCTCTTTCTGTATAAACTGCTAGTGGACCTTCAGAGCGCTAAGAAGCCTATTGTGGAAAAAGGAATATCTTCAAATAAAAATTACACAGAAGCTTTCTGTTAAACTTCTTTCTGTTCTATGCATTCAACTAACAGAGTTGAAACGTACTTTGAGCAGTTCTGAAACACTCTTGCTGTAGAATCTGCAAGTGGATATTCCGAGGGCAAAGGGGCCTATCGTGAAAAACGGAATACCTTCAAATAAAAACGACACAGAAGCATTCTGTGAAACTTCTTTCCATTCTGTGCATTCAACCAACAGAGTTGAACCTTACTTTTGATTGAGCAGTTCTGAAACACTCTTTCTGTAGAAATTGCAAGTGGACAAACAGAGTGCCAAGGGACCTATAGTGGGAAAAGGAATATCTTCAAATAAAAACTACACAGAAGCATTCTGTGAAACTCGTTTCGGTTCTGTGAATTCATCTAACAGATTTGAATATTATTTTTGATGGAGCAGTTCTGAAACACTCTTTCTGTAAAAACTGCAATTGGATATTCCAAGGGCTAAGTGGTCTATACTGGAAAAAGGAATATCTTAAAATAAAAACTACACAGAAGCATTCGGTGAAACATCTTCCTGTTCTGTCCTTTCAACAAACAGAGTTGAACCTCACTTTTGATGGAGAAGTTCTGAAACACTCTTTCTGTGGAAACTGCAAGTGGACAATCGGAGGGCTAAGGGGCCTATAGTGGAAAAAGGAATGTCTTCAAATAAAAACTACACAGAAGCATTCTATGAAACTTCTTTCTCTTCTGTGCGTCCTACTAACAGAGGTGAACCTTACTTTTGATGGAGCAGGTCTGAAATACTCTTTCTGTTGAAAGTGCATGTGGACTTCCTGAGAGCTAAGGGCCTAGAGTGGAAAAAGGAATATCTTCAAATAAAAACTACACAGAAGCATTCTGTGAGACAACTTTCTGTTCTGTGCATTCAACTAACAGAGTTTAAGCTTACTTTTAATTGAGCAGTTCTGAAACTCTCTTTCTGTATAATCTGCAAGTGGACATTCAGAGCCCTAAGAAGCGTATAGTGGAAAAAGGAATAAATAAACAAATAAAAACTACACAGAAGAATTCTGTTAAATTTCTTTCTGTTCTATGCATTCAGTAAACGGAGTTGAAACTTACTTTTGATTGAGCAGTTCTGAAACACTCTTTCTGTAGAAATTGCAAGTGGACCTTCGGAGAGCTAAGGGGCCTAGAGGGGAAAAAGGAATATCTTCAAATAAAAACTACACAGAAACATTCTGTGAAACTTCTTTCTGTTCTATGCATTCAACTAACAGAGTTGAAATTCACTATTGAGACGGAAGTTCTGAAACACTCTTTCAGTGGAAACTGCAGGTGGACTTTCGGAGGGCTAAGGGGCTTATAATGGAAAAAGGAATGTCTTCATATAAAAACTACACAGAAGCATTCTTTGAAACTTCTCTCTCTTCTGTGCATTCAACTAACAGAATTGAACCTTACTTTTGGTAGAGGAGTTGTGAAATTCTCTTTCTTTAAAAACTGCAAGTGGACATGCGGAGCGCAAGGGGGCATGTAGTGGAAAAAGGATTATCTTCAAATAAAACTACAAAGAAGCATTCTGTGAAACTTCTTTCACTTCTATGCATTCTACTAACAGAGTTGAAACTTACTTTTGATTGAGCACTTCTGAAACACTCTTTCTGTAGGACTTGCAAGTGGACATACGGAGTGCTAAAGGACCTATAGTGGAAAAAGGAATATCTTCAAATAAAACTACATAGAAGCATTCTGTGGAACTCCTTGCTGTTCTGTGCATTCATCTAACAGAGTTGAACTTCAATTTTGATGGAGAGGTTCTGAAACACTCTTTCTGTGGAAACTGCAAGTGGACATTGGGAGGGCTAAGGGGCCTATCGTGGAAAAAGGAAGGTCTTCAAATAAAAACTACACAGAAGAATTCTGTGAAACTTGTTCCTCTGTGCATTCCACTAACAGAGTTGAACATTACTTTTCATTGAGCAGTTCTGAAACACTCTTTCTGTAGAAACTGCAAGCGGACTTTCGGAGCGCTAAGGGGCCTAGGGTGGAAAAAGGAATATCTTCAAATAAAAACTACACAGAAGCATTCTGTGAGACAACTTTCTGTTCTGTGCATTCAACTAACAGAGTTAAAACTTACTTTTGATTGAGTAGTTCTGAAACACTCTTTCTGTAGAAACTGCAAGTTGACATTCGGGGTGCTAAGGGACCTATAGTTGAAAAAGGAATATCTTCAAATGAAAATTACACAGAAGTATTCTGTGAAACTGCATGCTGTTATGTGCATTCAACTAACAGAGTTTAACCTTACTTTTGATTGAGCAGTTCTGAAACTCTCTTTCTGTATAAACTTCAAGTGGACCTTCAGAGTGCTAAGAAGCCTATTGTGGAAAAAGGAATAACTTCAAATAAAAACTACACAGAAGCTTTCTGTTAAACTTCTTTCTGTTCTGTGCATTCAACTAACAGAGTTGAAATTAACTATTTATTGAGAAGTTCTGAAACACTCTTTCAGTGGAAACTGCAGGTGGACATTCGGAGGGCTAAGGGGCTTATAATGGAAAAAGTAATGTCTTCATATAAAAACTACACAGAAGCATTCTGTGAAACTTCTCTCTCTTCTATGCATTCAACTAACACAGTTGAACCTTACTTTTGGTAGAGCAGTTGTGAAATTCTCTTTCTTTAAAAACTGCAAGTGGACATGCGGAACGCAAGGGGGCATGTAGTGGAAAAAGGAATATCTTCAAATAAAAACTACACAGAAGCATTCTATGAAACTCTTTCCGGTCTGTGAATTCAACTAACAGAGTTGAACATTATTTTTGATTCCCCAGTTCTGAAACACTCTTTCTGTAAAAACTGCAAGTGGCTATACCGAGCGCTAAGGGGCCTATACTGGAAAAAGGTCTATCTTAAAATAAAAGTGCACAGCAGCATTCTGTGAAACTTCTTTCAGTTCTGTGCATTTAATTAACAGAGTTGAACTTCACTTTTGATGGAGAAGTTCTGAAACGCTCTTTCTGTAAAAACAGCAATTGGACATTTGGAGCGCTAAGGGTCCAAGAGTGGAGAAAGGAATGTCTTCAAATAAAAACTACACAGAAGCATTCTGTAAAACTACTTTCTCTTCTGTGCATTCTACTAACAGAGTTTAAGCTTACTTTTAATTGAGCAGTTCTGAAACTCTCTTTCTGTATAAACTGCAAGTGGGCCTTCAGAGCGCTAAGAAGCATATCGTGGAAAAAGGAATATCTTCAAATAAAAACTACACAGAAGAATTCTGTTAAATTTCTTTCTATTCTATGCACTCAACTAACGGAGTTGAAACATACTTTTGATTGAGAAGTTCTGAAACACTCTTTCTGTAGAAATTGCAAGTGGACCTTTGGAGCACTAAGGGGCCTAGAGTTGAAAAAGTATTATCTTCAAATAAAAACTACACAGAAGCATTCTGTGAGACAACTTTCCGTTCTGTGCATTCAACTAACAGAGTTCAACCTTACTTTTGGTAGAGCAGTTCTGAAACTCTCTTTCTGTAGAAACTGCAAGTGGACATGCCGAGCGCAAAGGGGCCTATAGTGGAAAAAGGAATATCTTCCAATAAAAACTACACAGAAGCATTCTGTGAAATTTCTTTCTGTTCTATGCATTCAACTAACAGAGTTGAACCTTACTTGTTATTCAGCAGTTCTGAAACACTCTTTCTGTAGAAATTGCAAGTGCACATACGGAGTGCTAAGGGACCTATAGTGGAAAAAAGAATATGTTCAAATAAAAACTACACAGAAGCATTCTATGAAACTCCTTTCTGTTCTGTGAATTCAACTAACACAGTTGAACATTATTTTTGATTGAGCAGTTCTGAAACACTCTTTCGGTAAAAACTGCAAGTGGATATACCGAGCGCTAAGGGGTCTATACTGGAAAAAGATCTATCTTAAAATAAAACTACACAGCAGCATTCTGTGAAACTTCTTCCTGTTCTGTGCATTCAAATAACAGAGTTAAACTTCACTTTTGATGGAGAAGTTCTGAAACGCTCTTTCTGTGGAAACTGCAAGTGGACATTCAGAGGGCTAAGGGGCCTATAGTAGAAAAAGGAATGTCTTCAATTAAAAACTGCACAGAAGCATTCTGTGAAACTACTTTCTTTTCTGTGCATTCTACTAACAGATTTGAACCTTACTTTTGATTGAGCAGTTCTGAAACACTCTTTCTGTAGAAACTGCAAGTTGACATTCGGAGTGCTAAGGGACCTATAGTGGAAAAAGGAATATCTTCAAATGAAAACTACACAGAACCATTCTGTGAAACTCCTTTCTGTTCTGTGAATTCAACTAACAGAGTTCAACATTACTATTGATTGAGCAATTCTGAAACTCTCTTGCTGTAGAAACTGCAAGTGGATATTCCGAGCGCTAAGGGGCCTATAGTGGAAAAAGTAATATCTTCAAATAAAAACTACACAGAAGCATTCTGTTAAATTTCTTTCTCTTCTATGCATTCAACTAACAGAGTTGAACCTTACTTTTGATTTAGCAGCTCTGAAACACTCTTTCTGTAGAAATTGCAAGTGGACATACGGAGTGCTAAGGGACCTATAGTGGAAAAAGTAATATCTTCAAATAAAAACTACACAGAAGCATTCTGTGAAACTCCTTTCTGTTGTGTTAATTCAACTAATAGAGTTGAACATTATTTTTGATGGAGCAGTTCTGAAACACTCTTTCTGTAAAAACTGCAGGTGGGTAATCCGAGCGCTAAGGGGTGTATATTGGAAAAAGGACTATCTTAAAATAAAAACTACACAGAAGCATTCTGTGAAACTTCCTTCTGTTCTGTGCATTCAACTAACAGAGTTGAACTTCACTTTTGATGGAGAAGTTCGGAAACACTCTTTCTGAGGAAACTGCAAGTGGACATTCGGAGGGCTAAAGGGCCTATAGTGGAAAAAGGAATGTCTTCAAATAAAAACTACACAGAAGCATTCTGTGAAACTTCTTTCTCTTCTGTGCATTCTACTAACAGAGTTGAAGTTTACTTTTGATTATGCAGTTCTGAAACTATCTGTAGAAACTGCAAGTGGACATTCGGAGCGCTAAGTGGCCTAGAGTGGAAAAAGGAATATCTTCAAATAAAAACTACACAGAAGCATTCTGTGAGACCAGTTTCTGTTCTGTGCATTCAAATAACAGAGTTGAACCTTCCTTTTGGTAGAGTAGTTCTGAAACTCTCTTTCTGTAGAAACTGAAAGTGGACATGAGGAGCGCAAAGGGTCATATAGTGGAAAAAGGAATATGTTCAAATAAAAACTACACAGAAGCATTCTGTGAGACTTCTTTCTGTTCTATGCATTCATCTAACAGAGTTGAAACTTACTTTTGATTGAGCAGTTCTGAAACCCTCTTTCTGTAGAAACTGCAAGTGGACATAGGCAGCGCTAAGGGGCCTAGAGTGGAAAAAGGAATATCTTCAAATAAAAGCTACCCAGAAGCATTCTGTGAGACTACTTTCTGTTCTGTGCATTCTACTAACAGAGTTGAACCTTACTTTTGATTGAGGAGTTCTGTAACACTCTTTCTGTAGAAACTGCAAGTGGACATACGGAGTGCTTAGGGGCCTAGAGTGGAAAAAGGACTATATTCAAATAAAAGCTACACAGAAGCATTCTGTGAGACTACTTTCTGTTCTGTGAATTCAACTAACAGTGTTGAACATTATTTTTGATGGAGCAGTTCTGATACACTCTTTCTGTGAAAACTGCAGGTCGATAATCCGAGCGCTAAGTGGTCTATATTGGAAAAAGGACTATCTTAAAATAAAAACTACACAGAAGCATTCTGTGAAACTTCTTTCTGTTCTGTGCATTCACCTAACAGAGTTGAAAACCACTTTTCATTGGGCAGTACTGAAACACTCTTTCTGAAGAAACTGCAAGTGGTCATTCTGGGCGCTAAGGGGCCTATAGTGGAAAAAGGAATAACTTGAAAGAAAAACTACACAGAAGCATTCTGTGCAACTCCTTTCTGATCTGTGCATACAACTATCAGAGTTGGACTTACATTTGATTGAGCAGTTCTGAAATACTCTTTCTCTAGGAAGTGCCAGTGGACATTCCGAGCCCTAAGGGGCCTAGAGTGGAAAAAGGAATATCTTCAAATAAAAACTACACAGAATCATTCTGGGAAACTCCTTTCTGCTCTGTGCATTCAACTAACAGAGTAGAACATTACTTTTGATTGAGCAGTTCTGTAACACTCTTTCTGTAGAAACTGCACGTGGAACTACGGAGCGCTAAGGGGCCTAGAGTGGAAAAAGGAATATCTTCAAATAAAACTACACAGAAGCATTCTGTGAAACTTCTTTCTGTTCTGTGCATTCATCTAACAGAGTTCAACCTTACTTTTCATAGAATAGTTCTGAAACACTCTTTCTGTGGAAACTGCAGGTTGACATTCAGAGCGTTAAGGGGCCTATATTGGAAAAAGGAATATCTTCAAATAAAAACTACACAAAAGCATTCTGTGGAACTACTTTCTGTACTGTGCATTCAACTAACAGAGTTGAACGTTACCTTTGATTGAGCAGTTCTGAGACACTCTTTCTGTAGAAACTGCAATTGGACGTTCGGAGCGCTAAGGGGCCTATAGTGGAAAAAGCAATATCATCAAGCAAAATCTACACAGAAGCATTCTGTGAATCTTCTTTCCGTTCTGTGCATTCAACTAACAGAGTTGAACTTTACTTTTGATTGAGCAGTTCTGAAACACTCTTTCTGAAGAAACTGCAAGTGGACATTCTTAGTGCTAAGGGGCCTCAAGTGGAAAAAGGAATATCTTCAAATAAGAACTACACAGAAGCATTCTGTGAAACTTCTTTCTGTTCTGTGCATTCAACTAACAGAATTGAACCTTACTTTTGATTGAGCAGTTCTGAAACACTCTTTCTGTAGAAACGGCAAGTGGACGTTCCGAGAGCTAAGGGGCCTATAGTGGAAAAAGGAATATCTTCAAATAAAAACTACACAGAAGAATTCTGTGAAACTACTTGCTGTTCTGTGCATTCAACTAACACAGTTAAACATTACTTTTGATTGAGCAGTTCTCAAACACTCTTTCTGTAGAAACTGCAAGTGGACAATTGGACCGCTAATGCGCCTATAGTGCAAAAAGAATAGGTTCAAGTAAAAACCAGACAGAAGCATTCTGTGAAACTTCTCCCTGTTCTGTGCATTCAACTAACAGAGTTGGACCTTGCTTTTGATGGAGCTGTTCTGAAACACTCTTTCTGTAGAAACTGCAAGTGGACATTCGGAGCGCTAAGGGGCCTGTAGTGGAAACAGGTACATCTTCAAATAAAAACTAACCAGAAGCATTCTGTGAAACTTCCTTCAGTTCTGTGCATTCAACTAACAGAGTTGAACCGTACTTTTGATTGAGATGTTCTGAAACACTCTTACTATAGAAACTGCAAGTGAACTGTCGGAGCGCTAAGGGGCGTATAGTGGAAAAAGGAATAACTTCAAATAGAAACTACACAGAAGCATTCTGCGAAACTTCTTTCTCATCTGTGCATTCAACTATCGGATTTGGACCTTACTTTTGATTGGGCAGTTCTGAAACATTCTTTCTGTAGAAACTGCTAGTGGACATTCAGAGAGTTAAGGGGCCTATAGTGGAAAAAGGAATATCTTCAAATAAAACTACACAGAAGCATTCTGTGAAACTTCTTTCTGTTCTGTGCATTGAACTAACAGAGTTCAAACTTACTTTTGATAGAACAGTTCTGAAACAGTCTTTCTGTGGAAACTGCAAGTGGACATTTGGAGCGCTAAGGGGCCTATTGTGGAAAAAGGATTGTCTTCAAATAAAAACTACACAGAAGCATTCTGTGAAACTTCTTTCTGTTCTGTGCATTCAACTAACAGAGTTGAACTTTACTTTTGATTGAGCAGTTATGAAACAGTATTTCTGTAGAAACTGCAAGTGGACATTCCGAGCGCTATGGGGCCTATAGTGGAAAAAGGAATATTTTCAAATAAAAACTAGACAAAAGCATTGTGTGAAACTTCTTTCTGTTCTTTGCATTCAACTAGCATAGTTGAAACTTACTTTTTTTTTTTTTTGAAATGGTTGGTTGTTTTTTTTTTAATTATACTTTAGGGTTTTAGGGTACATGTGCACAATGTGCAGGTGTGTTACATATGTATCCATGTTCCATGTTGATTTCCTGCACCTATTAACTCGTCATTTAGCATTAGCTGTATCTCCTAATGCTGTCCCTCCCCC